>NW_021939256.1:5946742-5986376 GCF_001715985.3 Manacus vitellinus
TCATTGACAAACTGGAGTGAGACCACAGAAGTGCAACAAACAGCGAGCATCACTTTGGAGGGACTCACATACCTACAAAAATCCTGGTCTTCCTGTGTAAGACAAGCTGTAAACTGGCACAGAACTAAATATTCACTTGAACCAGGAGATGGATTTCAGGTTAAAAAATCTTACAAACTTATCTTTGTATGTGGATCCTCTCCACAACAGTATATGAACAGTTTTTCTAGAAATTAACCCCCACCTCAGTGAAAACAAAGCCTGAGTTTCAATTGTTCCAGCTTCAACTTCAGCTCATTAAATCATACTAAACACCTGCGAGCGAACTGAAGAGCCCTTTACCTACTCATGGGCTTAAACCTGATGCCTTCTAACTAATCCTCTGGCAGAATAAGAAGTTTCTAAATTGTGTTTCGGGCTTCTTTGTGGGCATATGCAATGCTATCAGCAGCTGGTATGAACTCTGGACACTGAAGTGGGGACAGTTTTCCAAAGATAGCAGCTCCAGTGCTACATGCGAAAATAATATGACCTTTCAACTTATATTCAGTATTTTCTTCTAGACACCTCTAGGGGTTGTGTTGTCATTTTGGTCAAGAGCTGAATATGTAAGAGACTAGTAAATGAAAACACGGCTGAGGGGAAAAGTGAATCCTCTAAAGTAGTAATTATGCAAAAGAATGATTTTTAGGTGTTACAGTGATCCCTAGAAAAGTACTAAATTATCAGTGGAAAATCTAGTAGGAAAAAAAAGGAGAATAAAAAAAATTAAATACATACAGCTGACCACATCTTCCTAAATGTAAGTACTCTGAAAAACAGCTGCATGTTCCTATTTCAGTAAATTACTGTTTGTCTTGTATTTTGCTTTTCACTGGGAGAATATAGTCATCCTTTCTTTGTCCTTCAATATTATATCAAACTATCATGATGTCCAGGTGGTGTTATGCTGCTTTTTTTTTATATTAACTGAGTATTCATGTCTAGAGTACAATACAATATTTTATAAATGACCTGTTTTTTGAGAGGATCTGAAGTCAAAAAGGAAACTTTCTTGACAAATTTAAAAGACCATTTGAAAGACTTTCCTAACTCATTTGTGTTACATAATAATGGAATTTGCAGATGGTTTTTGGGTTTTGGATTTGGTTTTAGTTTAGGGTTTTTTGTTTGGTTGGGTTTTTTGTGAAGAGAGGAGGTTAGTGATCAAAGAGTTTTCAAAGGCAAGCCAATTGAGAAAATTGTCAGATGAAGAGGTCAAAAATCCCCACTCCAGAAGGTTAAGAAAACAGCCTATTGCAGTCTACATATTTTGTTAGATTTCCTGCATTGTCACCAGAATCAGCCTATTATCTATACCTTTTTAGAATGGACCAACAAATGATATCCTACTGTCTCATGAACAGCATTATAATTCTTATTTTCTACTTTCTCAATGCAGAGAAATAGTGTTGAAAACTTCTAAATACTCTTTAAAGTTTCCACAAATGGCAGAAATTAGTGTTCTTTGCTGATTAAAATATATATATATATAAATTATTTGTCTAAAAATCAGTGTGTTTGGTTTGATTTGTTAGTTCTAATACTCTGCATGTAATCCCTCTGGAAATGCCTTCTGATACTTCTGATAGGAGAAACTGATTGGAGACTGAGGCCTCAATCTCAGAAGGCATCCTTGATTCCAACCAGCAGTGCAAGACTCCATCAAAATGTAAATGTGATCCTGAACTTGGATATCCTTCTGTTTCTTCATTTTGAATGAGGGACACAGCAGTGATCTTCTACAGACAGTGCTTCTTCAGAAACTGGCCAGTTAACTAAGCTGTAATTTTTACAAGATTATTTTTGTTCTGTTTTAGGGCTCAAATAAAGAAGCAGTATTTTTGTCACTTTCTAAATCATAAAAATTATTTTCAGGTGGAAAAAAGGAAACAAAAAGCAATGAATAAAAATGAATACAACACATGTCTGGCTGTTAATGGAACTCTTCAATTTCACAAATAATATTAATCTTTGATTAAAATATTGTATTGGCAATATTGTAAACTTTGCTATGAATCCCAGCATTTTGCAGGCAAGTATAGTAGTTATTTTTCTCTTGCTTGTATACAGATGACCTTCAACTGAGACACAAGCAGAAAACTGAATTTTTTATATATAGAAACTCGTGAACAAAAAAGGTCTTTCCTTGGTATCCTTTTTCACAGGTCCCATGCATTTAAAATACCGTAAGCTTCATTTCATTTTATGCTGACTGAGATGTTTGCTATTGTCATGTTATTAACCTTGCTTTACGAAAGCTTTTATAACTCTAGTATTAGACTTTATTACGAGTCTTAGTTGTGATATACAGTTCATGGCCTTATTAAAGAATGTGTCCTGCCCTTGGAATTCCCTGTTATCAAGTAAATAAATAGGCACTTTTCTCTCTTTAAACAATCAAATAAAATCACAGACATGGGTTTTCTTTAGTATCCTCCATACAAAAAGAAGTTTGAGGAAGATTTGACTTCTCAGAAAATTTTTAATGTGATACAAACCCTTTATAATTAAAATCTGACCCATGAACTCCACAAAAGACAAGCTGTTGTTTGTTCATTTAATGTGAATTAGTTGGTGTCAGGTCAGTTTCCAATGGATAAATTGTCACTTAATGCTTCAGAGTTGCCATGTTTCTACCTTTTTTTTGGACAGATAAACCAAGAAACACAGCAAGTGTGGGGAATTTATTACTTTTCAGCTGTGTCTATTCACTACGGAAAAAAGAAGAAAGTTTCTGGAGGTCCAGGTTGACAATTTTTGAGTTCAAGTTATTTTTTGATGGGTATAAAATAGTCACAAAACTTGGAAAAGTTCTGTTTGAACCTTGAGAAACACAATCAGTAACAAGTCTGAAATTTTTCAAGACTTTTGTGAGCCTTATAGATGATTCCTTCCTGTCACAAAGAGTACATAATCAGCAGGTTCTGGACTCAAAGCCTCTATAGAGCAGGGTTTAATCCCCTCACCATCAACTGCATCAGTTCTCTACTTTCTTCATTTTACATACCAGTTTCCACTGCAGATGCCAACCTCTATGTGCTCTGCACTGAAAAGGATTGGCTAAAGAGTTCACGTCTGAGTAACACCATCTTTCCCGTGTCTGCCTCAATGTCTTTGACCCTGCCTAGATAAGTAATTTTTTCCATATTCTTCTCCAGGAAACATTCCTGTTTGACCATGGAGAAAATTTACTTCTGCAAAGAGCTGAGATTTGCCTTTCTCGGATGCTTTCTAACCACACTTCAAAATGGTCATCATGCATGAAAACATTCATATATATTTTTAATACTGTCCCTTTAGTCTTTGGTTTTAATCCTCTGCCTTTAATATTTCTACAAAGCTATACAGATATTATGTAATGGTCACATCTGAATCGAGCTTTCTCTAAAGAATCACATTCCTTAAGATTTGTTGTCTACTTAAAATCATACACAGCACTTACAGAAAGGAACTGTTGGATTAGCATTCTAAGTGCTTTTAAATCTGTAGCAACAAAACTTTACAAATGTTTGCACTCTGGTGAGACATACATAAATTAGACAACTTATGTTATAAAGTTATGTTATAAAATGGTGCTGTCAAGACATGGTTCTTTGGAACATTTCTTGGGATGCAGGAGAACACTTGACCATCTAGATGTGCCAAACCACTGAAACTGGAGCTACATAGAGGTAAACAAAAAAAAAATTTACTGTGTAACAAAGTCTCTTTCAATTCTACCACCAAAGATGGTAAGTTGTATCCCCCGTTTTCTCTTTATAAGCTCTCTATGAAAGTTTTATTATGACCAGTCAGAAACTAAAGGAGCAAAATTAGCAAGTTCTAGTGAACCTCACCAATTTCCAGCATCCAAAGTCATGAATGACCTACAGGAGGTAACAAACCTTGGTTCAGGTTAACCAGTTAATTGCAGCACAACAGGGGAATTATCTTTTCCAGTGCTTGTGCTATCTGCCACAGAAAATGGTGACTGCCTGTAATGGTGAGTTTGGGACTCTCAGTTTCCATGCAACTGTGAAATACTCAAGGGCACCACACAAGGGTGTCTCTTCCTGCAAAAATAGTAGAATGCCTGAAATCTGGTGAGTTTGTTTTTTCCCCAGCTGTATCAACTGTTTTAATAAGATACTGCCTCTCCCTGCCTCTTTTTTTGCTTTTAACAGAATCAACTGGGTTGGAAAAGACCTCTGAGGTCATCAAGTCCAATCCTTGATCCAACACCACCGTGGTTATTAGACCATGGCACTAAGTGCCACATCCAGTCTCATCTTAAAAACCTCCAGGGATGGCGAATCCACCCCTTCCCTGGCCAGCCCATTCCAATGCCTGATTACTCTCTCTGTAAAAACTTTCTTCCTAATATCCAACCTAAATTTCCCTGGCACAGCTTAACACCACGCCCTCTTGTCCTACTGCTGGTTGCCTGGGAGAAGAGACCGAAACCCACCTGGCTACAACCTCCTTTCAGGGAGTTGTAGAGAATGATGAGGTCTCCCCTGAGCCTTCTCTTCTCCAGGCTAAACAACCCCAGCTCCCTCAGCCTCTCCTCACAGGACTTGTGTTCAAGTCCCTTCACCAGCCTCATTGCTCTTCTCTGGACCTGCTCCAGCACCTCAATATCCTTCCTGAACTGAGGGGCCCAGAACTGGACACAGTACTCAAGCTTTCTTTAGAAGAATAGCATTATAAATAATGACGAGTAACAAAAGCAAAAGTGAGAAGCTGACTATTCATAGTAGGCAGGATCAGTTTCATTGGGACCTCTGACATCTTTTATTTGACTAATTGATATAGCTGGAAAATTTCACCAAGTTTCCAGACTCATGTCTTGCTGCCTTGAAGACATACCTGAAGGTCTTACACACTTGACAGTTTCACCAACTTTTTCCTAACTTTTCCTAACACCAACTATCCTAACATACATTGCTTCTATTTACAGACTTTATTCTGCCTGTGTTGTTAAACCACTATAGCTCCAGTAAAATACAATTTCATTTATAAAGATTTAATACAACAGTAACTTTTATAAACATATGTGATAAATACACACAATCTCCACTGATTAATCTAGAAACATTTCAGACACAATTAAGGTCTCGACTGGTGTGCTATCTGAAAAATATCTATTTCACTGAAAAATATGTATATTTCACATGAATTTTTATAAAATTCAATAATCCAATTTCAAGCTTGATTATCAACTTTAGAGTCCATGGAGGACTTCAATGAAAAAAAGATAAGGTTCATATTATTTTCATCTGAACACAACTATAACTTCTGATACACTCAGGGTTTATCCTAAAAATTAATGATCTACAGAAGATATTCAATTAAACCATTTTTGTTTTCATATCTTACTATCTTGCTATCTAACAAAAGTGTCTCAGTTGAGAGGACGTAATGAATTGAATATAGGTGAATAGAAAAGTTCTTTTCAGTTGAGCATATTAAAAGTTTAATAGAATTCATAATTTGCAGAATTACAATATGTGGTAAAGACAGGATCGTCAGAAACACCAAAATACTAAATTTTATATAAAATGTTATAGGAGGTGTAAAATTCTTTTTTTTCCTTAGAACTAAATGGCACCTACGCTCCACTGCAATTTTTAAAATTTATGCTTAATTCATAGTAAAATAGTGGGGTGTTTTTCATGTAGAAATCTGGATTACACTTTATGCAAACAAAGCTGTTGGGACGAACATGTTTAATTTGTAAAGAGAGAGTGAAAAACTAGAAAGGCAACTGCAAACCTGAAAATTGTTTTGCAGTGAGAACATACTACAGTGAATTTTAAGAGTCTTAAGTTCTTAGCTGTTCCTTTCAAAACAACAAAGGGATAACTTCATGCACTAAAAAAAATGCATTGTCTTCTCACCTGAAAAATATGACTTTACTGTAAGGCTCTTCCATAAGGAAAGGGGTTTGTTTTTTTTCTGAAGTTGCACAATATCTGCAACTTCTCAAGTGCAATTTATACGACTTAAGGGTAAAAAGACCTTATTCTCTTAGTGAATTGAGAATAATTCCATTAGCTCAAATATGGTTTGTATCAGTGGACTCAGAAATGCTCTCATCATCAGTGAATTTTGTACCAGCTGAGATGAAAGTGAGCTATGTCATGCTTCCTTGCCTTAAGATACATTTCTGTTTTGCTGGAGTTTTGCTAATACTCTGGGATGAAGCTCAGAATGCCAACCATGTATGCTAGAACTGCAGCAACAAAGCAAAACATTTTTGTCTTCATCAGTATTCAGAAATATTTTACCACTTAAAACTATTAAGAAAACCTTCTTCACTCTGCCAGTATTTGAAACCATAATTGTAACAATAATCAGCAGTATTTCTGGTGCTTTATTCTTTGTTCTGCAGTCTCATTTCACACACTACTGCCACTTTCAAGATGGGGCTTCCTGTGAATTCAATTTAAAAAATCAGTCAAATCCCTTCCCTCAATATGCAATATTCCATAGTGAAGGTTATGGAAAAAAAAAATCAAAAAGAAATTAAAAAAGTAAATTTACAACAAAAAAAATAACATATCAAAATAATTAACACCATCAGTCAATGCATTACCACAGTGTTCTAAGAGTATCTCGTAAGTTTAATGACACCTCAGCTATTTCATATACTATTACTGCATGCCAAGTTTTCAGCTTGTGTGAATTAGTGGAGCTGTATTATGGTCAAGATAAATGCATTTACCACAACTGGGATGTCAGACGGACTTTTTTAATGTAGTATACATGCAGTGAACATTCTTTTTTTGTATGGATCTATAAGGTGTTGGTTAGGATAACATTTGTTATAAATAAATGCCTCAGTAGATTCCAGTGATCCAATCAGGTTTGGTTCCCTGTATTGCTTTCCGCTGAAGAAAAAGGGTAGTGGAATTAATCCACTGCCTGTGGAGTGGCAGATCTCTGATCTGAGACCGAGATCTTGCACAGATGTGTTATGTGTTATCATTAGTGCTCTCTGAGTGGCCCCAGAAACAGCACAGCTGTAAGGAACATAATTTCTCATGAAACCAGAGCCATTGTTCCTTCCCTTCCACAACTCCCTGGATTTGTGCACTGGACAAATTCAAATTAATTTTTACTTGTCAATATTCTCTCCTTCACTCATCCCAGTCCACTGATTCTGCACAACAAAAAGTGTCATGAGAAGCTCACGTTATGAAGTCTTTGTCAAACAATGCAATAACTGACCATTTTTTTGTCCACATTCTGTCCCAGTGTTGAAAAAATATATCACAATCAATTAAATTTGAGTTACTACTGATTTTTAACTTTTCTTGTTTTATTGAATGTTAATTTGACCACAATGTTAAATAAATAGTGTGTGTAGATTTTAGAGCTCTTCATAATATCCCTCTTTGAAAGTAGTAAGCCAGGTCTTGGAACAAAACTTTCAAAAGGACTCTGTCTTAAAAAGCTGAAGTAGAGAGAGAGGAACTGTTCCAGCATGATTGGGTGTACATAGTATAGAAAACTAGAGTCAGAACTGTTACAAGTAGTTACAGCTAATTTAACACTTGGTGTTAGAAAATTGCAAAAAAGAGAATATGTTTAATTAGCTTAACACAACTAGTTTCATCCTCCCCTCATCTTAGACCTACAACCTAATTAAAAAATTAAATAGGTTTATGTCCATTACAGAGGTTTTATTTTGCTGCATTCCTCCAAAACCAAAAATATCACTAGAATGAACATTCATCATTCCTAGACTGCTCTAATTCTCACATTCTAGTTTTCAGCTTGCTTTTATATGTATATGTGAATGATCTGCCCAAATATTCTGCTGAATACATACTAATAAACTGCATTAGTATTTGCATACCATATGCTCACTTAGGGTTTAATTACACTTTGTTCCACAAACAAGTATTTTTTAAAAATTAACCTATGTCAGCTAATTATTTTTCCTGACTTATTTACTTTTTCATTTTGCTTCATTTTTAATTTATACGAGACCTCTTTGTGGCCTTGTTTCATTTTCCAAAGTATGATAATAACTGAGTCTCTAATACCTCAAGCACTCAGGCAAATCCTTTAGTTTATCCACCTGAGCAGTCATCAAAGGTTTTTATGTACAAAGTAAGGAAAGTAACACATGAGCATAATTTTTTCCAGTTTTGATGCTGAGATATACCCATATACTATACATATTTCACAAACTACACCCTACAAAAATTGGAGGTTAACCAGAAGAAAGCCTCCACCACTCCACCCTAGCAATCTCAAATTACATGTTTGGTAGAACTGACGGAGGTACATCACTCGTCTTCCTTTCACATCCCACATGATGTTTTAGGACATATTCTCACCTAGTCATAAGGGTCCATACTAAATGCACGAATGAATGCTTCATATCCTTCAAATATTGATTGGAAGATAAAATTTGATATACAGATAGCTGCTCGCCAGGATACGAGAGTGAACCTGACTAGTAGAGAACTAAACAGTCAACTTCATCAGGCCCTCAGGACATGCAAGTATTGCAGATTCACTCATATGGTTCAATAAGCATACTGACAGATCATTTCAGATGATGTTATTCCTCTAAAATATATGGCCCTGGGACTCACAGGACACTCAAAAAGAAGTTAAGGACAAATAAATTTACCATATTTTTTTTAATTACACAGAACAATGATATTTTGTAAGATATTTTTTCCTCATCAAATATAAAAAAATTTCACAGAGAGTACAGTTCTCACATTGAAAATCAGAACAAGCAGAACAGTGCCTGTATGGCCAAGAGAGCTCTTTGGATATATGGTTGAAGCTTGTGCAGGGGCAACCCGGGAAACCTAGGAACCTGTTTCTCAAAACAGCTTGGATTTCAGCACAGGCTGCCCAAGCTCATCCAGCATCCTGCAAACATACTTGCCAGGTAGTTTGGCTTCAGTTATTTGAGTTCAAATCCATATTTGGATTCCCATGTACCTCTACCTTTAGTACTCTCTTCTCCAATGATGCAGATGTATTGCTGGAAAATCCAGAAAAAGTAGTCAAGTGGGTTGGAAGAACCTCAGTCAGATACCTACAGGTCAACTCCCTATCTGTGATAGTATCTACTGCCACCATCTTGTCTGTTTTTAGGGAACTTCACATAAGGCAAAACAGTAGTATTTTGCCGGGTTGGATAAGGAGTGCTGCTTGCAAACTACATAAAACTTCTTTTTTCCATCACCCATAACAGCAAGATATTAAGAATGGCTTCTAAAGGGAAGTCTAATGAAGACCGAGAATAAGTAGCTTGGGGATATAGGGAGATGTCCCAAGAGAGGTTAGACAAATAGCTGTGGCAACCACATTGATAGGGCTGGTTGCCTTGGTGCAGAGACTGGAACAGAAGAGTGCCTCAAGATCCATCTTTTATACAAGTCCATGTAGACACTGTAACCTCCACCAAATCCTTTCCAGGCTTTCCTGCCATGCTGGAAAACAGGCATGATGCTCTGGAACATTCTTGCTGTAGTATAAACCCATTTTAATTTGTACCATTCACCTGGAGAGCAATTTTTCCTCTTCTCCTTACAGCAGCCTTTTGCATATCTCACCTTATTACTGCATTCCTCTCCCCCCATTTTATCTTCTTCAGCTTAAATAACCCTGATTGCTTCAGCCTTCCCTTTATATCCTGTTTTCTTACCTCATCATTTTTGTCTCTGTCCTTTCCACTTACTGTACCTGACCTTCACCTTTTTTCAGTGTAGTGCCCAAAGATGACCACAAGGCTCAGGACCTTACATTTTTCCAAATCAGTGAAATGATCACTTCATGTATCTTGCAGTTATGATTTTGTTTGCCTTCTCCCAGTATGGTGCCAGCAGCCCCATGGTACTGTTCCCTTACACTATGGTTTCAGTGTCCCTCAGCATTTCCTACATACAACCAGCTGCTCTGTGTTGTGCGCTTTCATGGCTGATAATGCCTACCTAGGTGCAAAACCTTCCTACTGAAAAATAAAAGGGATTTCGTATCAGATTTTCCAATTTCCTCAGATTATTCCAAATTTTTTGCTTATCTTTAAATATTCACAGCCCCTCAACTAAACATTTTTTATATAAGGAGCTTATTCCCTGGATGAAAACCACGCTAATATTTAAAGTTTTGAATAAAGATGAATTAATCATAGGTCCCTGGAGAAAACAATTCTGCAACTAAACCATCAATAGCTGCTCTTCAGTATTTAACTATTTTACACCTGTTCTTTAGTGAAAGATCTAAGTATAATTTTTCTGCAGTATATTGGGATGCAATTTATTTTATGTAGTATATTTAATACAAACTTCCTCCTAAATCACTTGGAAGAACTCTATACAAAACAGAAGCTGTATTACACTTAGTAGGAGAAAATAAAAAGGTGCGAAGATAGTGCTTAACAATAACTGAAAATATTGAAACATCTGGGCATTGGAAAAAATGTACGGAATATAAAATATTTACCTTTTTGCAGTTAAGTTTATTTAATTTTTAAGTTATAAAAAGAAGGAAAGCTTATGAGGCAGCAAGTTTAAGTTGTTTCAAAAGGTAATCACCGTATAAAAAAGTATGTCGGTCTTATTGTGATAAGGAATAAAGATCAGGAAAACACTGAAATGCACAGAAAAGAGAGAAGAATTTGAAGATAAGAGGTTTGAATTTTTCCTTTTTACCAGGTGGAGCACAGGTTATGAAAAGAAGCTAATTGCAGGCCTCCAATTATGGAGACTATTCAGGACTATTCTAAGCTAAGAAAAGCTGAACAGTAGTAAGAAATACAGATACCAAAAGGTGCTCATCAGTGAAGAAATACCAGAGGGCAGAGATTTTAGCCATTCAACTTCTGGTGATTGTAGGAAAATGGTATTGGGACTGGCCAAATACTAGGGACTGAGCACTCAGTGTGGCTGCTACCCCTGTAGGACTAATGAGAAGAGACATTCCAGTTGCCAATCCCAAGACAGGCTAGAACACCTCCAAGGGCATTTAACGCAAGTCCTGTTACACATTAAGAAGCCCAAACACTTCTGGGCTCAGTGAAGCACCTCTAATGGATTGTCCCACTTGAGCCCAGGATTGCTTTATGTAATACTGCAGGAACAGCCCAGCTAGGAAAAATTCCATAGGAGAAGCCCATGCAAGAGGAGAATTCCTTCATACATGCACAGTGAAAGGCTGCAATAGCAATGTTAGGCACACGAAGAAAGGTTTGAGAGGTCTGGCAAAAAGCAGGAGAAAGCAGAAAAAAAGTACAACACAAACTGGTTTATTAATATGTGACTGAACTTCCTTCAGCAGCATAACTAATTAGAAACTAGTAGGATAAAATTACTGGAATAATCATAGAATCAGAGACAAGAACCTGAAGTCCAGAAGTCGCTTTATACAAAAAGCAGTCTGAAACATCTCAATATTTGACCCTTAGGAGAACTAACATGTTGTGGAAGGCATTGTGAAGCCCAACACAATAAGCTGAAGGGGGATCTTGCATTTTGCCTTTATTAGGGTGGGACAGACAAGCAAGAAAAACAAGTTGCAGAGAGACATAGTGGCACTAAGGTTAAACAGCTACACTGCACAGTAAGTGAAGGGTGTGCTGCATTGTTTTAATTCTCTCCACATGCTGTTTATGGACCCTGAGCAGAAAACTCTGGACTGTGAATTGTATTACTTGAGCCCTGCACCAGTACAGGTGCTGCAGAGCCTTTTCTAAGTGAGGTCACACCTGACTGACTGGGTGTCTGGGGTCTGATAAAAATTGAGCAGAGATTATCCTGGTCTGCCCAGACACCTGCAGGGATTGCTAGCTAGAATTTGAGTGCTAACTTTTTTTCCAATTTTACCTTTCCTTTCCACAATTTCACTTTTCTTTCTTTTGGACATTGGAATCTTCCCTTTACTTCGTTTGATTGAAGTAAACATACAGATTATAAAATTGAAAAGTTTCATCTATACAGAGTTCAAAAATTAACTGTATTTTCTCATCTTCTGGGGAAGTGGAAGCTGGGGCAGATAAGTCTGTCCTCTGATTTCCGTGCTGCAGCCTTAAAGTTCGTCACAAGGCACAAGTGAGATACCTGAACTGCAACTTCCATAAAACACTGGAACAGATGAAACAGACATATAGTTACTGCTACCTGCCCTCAAATAATAATATTTGATCTGACTTAATGAATGAACACAAGCCAAAATGGAGTATTTTCATTCTAGTGGAAACTGAGTTTTCTCATGGAAGGATCTGGACATTGAAGACAGAATCAATTTTTTTTTGACAAAAAATTTTTCCCACTCTGAGCTTATTAGAAATGGTACTTATCTGTTACTCATGTAAAAAAAAAAATAAAAAATGAGCTTTTCTGATCATCTCTGCTGCTATTATGAAACAATACTGGGCAATATTTCATTCATTCTTACAGCAGTCTGCAATGCTGTTTACCTTTATTCTGCAGTGTGTGTATCTATTCCCTAATTTCCATGAATTGTGTTACCATTTTTAGATTATTGGATTGAAGTAAAAATCAGCTTGCTGTTCTGAGGCATTTCTTAAAATGTGACTAAAGATCTTTAATTGTTCATTTTCAGTCAGCTTCAGAAATCTGGTATGTCCCACCTTATTACCTGAATTTCTTATTGACTTACAGATGTTGACTATCTGTCACTGAAAATAATCTTCTTTATAGGTCCTCCTGAGTTGCCGAATTTGTTGAAATAAATTCACAAGATTTTAATTTTCCTGTATATATTATGCAGGTACATAACTTCATGCATCACTAACAATGGGTTGCTTCACACTCTTTCTGTTGGCATTGTACTTAAAATACTTACTTGATGAAGACCTCCTTTATGACCAATCTGGTTTTGTTTTCTTTCAGAAAAAAAAAACAAACAAGATTTTTTTCTTCCCACTCCATGGTTGAAACTTGCTATGGTTCTCTTGTTATGCATTCTTTCATAAATTCTTTTTTCTTATCCTTGAAAATAATTCTAAAACTTTCTATATTCCCTTCAACTGCATGGCATCTCTACTCCAATCTACAGAACAGACTATAATTCTTCACTTCTTTTGGTGTCAGTAAAACAGAAACCAAAGCAAAGCAGCAAGGAAAAAGCTAGAATAAATGAATAAAGTGTTTTGTGGGTGTATAATTTTCTATTCACTACCATCCCAGATATGGAGAGTGCAGTGAGCCTGAATCAAGCTGTAATCTGTCACACTATACATTAAAATTCTAGTAAAATGATGCAAAATTTGATAAAGAGAAGAAAAGCTTGAAACAGAAAAAAAAAATTAATACTGCAAGAAATTAAAAGTTAATGGAAGAAATAAAATCTTTGAGCCCCAGAGAGTTTATATGGGGTAGAAGGAGGGAGGAGAGAATGGAGGAGAACAAAAGATAAATAAAAGATAGCAAAGGGGAAGGAAAATGGTGCTCTGCTTTCACTGGGAATACTTAAATGCCTCACAAGATGAGCAGAGCATTAGGATATGAAAACCTAAAGGGCAATATAATCCCAAAGGGGAGGACTAGTTTCAAAAGGAGGTTTATTAAAACTTAGCTTGCTTTGCATAATGTCAGAAAAAGAAATACAGTGAAACTCTAACCTTTTTTCCTTTTCAACTTTCAGTTCCTTTCCACTCTTTTTTTCTCTATGATCGCTTTCCCTACCCTGTAGCTTTACTCCTGCTTTCTGTTTATAACCTTTAGAATACTTTCATGAGCATATGCTATAATTCTCTTCCCTTTTCTTTATCTCCTTGTTCCTACAAGCTGGCTTGAATAAAGAAGTCATTATCAGCAAGCCCACAATGGGCCCAGACATCCACATTCAAGATGTTGTATAGATGATATATTGATCAGTCCTCAATGAGTAATAGCGTTCTAATGAAAAGAGCTTACAGAAGTTAATGTATCTGCTCATGCAAACCACAAATGAAGCATTCTCTGGCACAAAGGGTCTGGCCCTGTGAATTATAATTACTCCCTACAACAATAAAAGTCAGGAGTGGTTTTATTTATTTACCGCAATCAATGATAGTCTGTGGGCTACACATTGAAAATTCGTTTTACAAACCAGCACCCAGACTGTTTGCCTTTTCTGTGTCCATTGGGAATTAACCCTTCAGCTGCCACTGCCGATCCTGAGATAGCTATCTCTACAGAAATGAAAAGACCACAGTTTGTTCCAGTGTTGTTCAGGTTAAGAAAAGGAACTACAAGCATTCAGAAAGGAGTCACCATATGTGACTGCTCCCATTAGAGACAGCATATATTAAAGTAGGATGAGTGTATAAAAACAAAGACTTTCTGTGCTACATGAACTACTTGGGGAGTCCCTGGTTTGAAAACTGCACCACAATGCTGTGTCATGCAACTTTCACAGTTTAGGGAGAGTGTTTTTAATGCTTTAGAAACTTCTCTTCTGTCCTCAAAGCAATGAACAGTAGAATAAATTCAATCTATGCTAACACATACAGTATAAAGTCAAGGAAAACAAAAGAAGCAGTATTCCACTTGTTAATTAAATTGTAGGAAAAAGAAAATTAAAACTCTGTTGACGCCTCTGCTAAAGCAAAATAAACCTCTCACTGTACTTCAGTAGAAGAGTAAAGATTAAGAAAAAAAGCCCTAAATGCTAAATTAAAATTAAAATATAATCATGCTACTTTTGTGAATAATGTTTTGCATACTAAATACTGGTCTGTCACTTTTTGAAAAATGTTCAAAGCCAGACACTAGGAAACTCAGAGAGAAAACCAATGTGGGTGATCAAAGGTGAGAAATGTTTCTTTTCAAAGAACTAAAATAAAGGACTGGTCAGTCTGAAAAAGAAATCCTAGGGTGGAATGAGGGAATAGTAAAAGTTCATAAGATCCATGTATGCCTCACAGAATATAAAAAACCAGAATATCTGTGCACTGTTTCTCTCGATGGAACATCTAGGGGACATCAAATGTGACCAGAAAATTGCAAACAAACAAATGGAGATACTTTTCCACACAAAGATCAGCATTGCTCATTGACTCAGGATGTTACAGATCTCAGGAGTTCGTGTTATTTCAAGAGATGACTGATCAAATATCATGAAAGAGAACTGTCTCAGGATCTCTTTCGCAAGAAATTCTAAACCACAAATCACTAGAAGCTGGAAAAAATTCTGCAGGAAGTATCATTAACTATAATTTTATGTTTTCATTCTATCTTGAGACTGGCCACCTCCAGGTGAGGTTGACCATAGCCTGGACCAGTGAATTAAGTACACTGATTTATGTTAAAATCAACAACTGACCTATAAAATAAGGCATTATTTTACGCAACCAAACAATTTGAAAAAAAGTAAATTAAAAGAGGTTCTTTTTCAATGTTTTCACTGTAACTCAGACCAACATGTGACTGAAACATTGTCTGATGTAAAGTCTCATTTCCTGACAGAGGGGTGTAACATTGCCTTTGCTCACATGCACTCATCTGTTTAATTTGTCCCTTATGTTTTTTATGTTTCTTAATGTTAAACTGCATGAACTTGTAGTTTGGTTGACTTGCAGCACCATGCTGAAGAAACGACGAGTTTCCTTCATGAGGCACCAGAATGATATCAAGCTAGCTTTTAATTGGTATGAGAGGCCTTTGAAGAGGAAAAGTAAAGGCTCCAGAATTTCCGTCAAAAAAACAAATTACCTTCCAGGGCTAAAATCTGCGCTGATAGGAAAAGCAAGCTACCATCCCTTGAACCCTGAATAATCTGAGTTCTGAATTAATTATATCTTTCCAAAGGTTAACCATAAATAGGAGTCATCTTTTTTTTTTTCTTTTCTTGTCTGTTCCCTGCTGTGTGCATACATGTGTCCTTCTTAAGTCTTGGTAAATCTCTCTGATTAAGAGTAGGATTAATATAGAAGAATTAAACTTTTAAGATCAAAAAGAAAAGACATTTAACTTTTACTAACAAGAAATTGTAACTAACAAGCATTCTCTCAGTAAAAGAAAGGTTCCCTGGGTACAAAGGACTGTTTCACTGAAAATATAATGTTTTTTTCCTTAAACAAGTAATCTTCAAAAGGAAACATTTTATTTTTACATTTATTTTCACTTTAATCCTATCCTTTTCCTGCCTCCATTGCTGCCTTTTTACAGAGGATAATATTGTAAATGGTTGTTCTGTGTTATTTCCATTAATCATTTAAGCCCCATATGAAAAGTGACAAATGAGAAATTATTCTTAAAAAACCCATGATACTCATTGTCTTACACTTTTTTATTATTTTGGACCAAACAATATAAAATTTGAAATAGTTTCAGTAGTATTAGAGTGAAAATTTATGTTCTTTTTCTTTGATACTTACCATAAGAAAAAAAAAAGAAAAAAAAAAAAAAAAAAAAAAGAAAAAGTAAGGACAAGTTAATCCACTAATGGCATTTTTAATTACTATTATTTTTATAGATCATTTAACTGACACTGAACATCATCTTGCATATTCAGTAAGGAAGTATTTATCCTATATATAACGCTAGGTAGGTGAAAATGAGTGCAACATGTAAATGAAATATAGACAATAGATGTAAGCTGATTTATCTTAAGTTTCTACATATTTTCAGGATCACTAACAAAAAGATTGACTTTCTCCAACCTCCACAAGAATTCTATAGCTGAGTTGCAAACTGACCTCCAACAGGGTCCTGTTTGTCAGAGGCACAATTTTTTTCTCAGTTCTTTTCATAAATCTTGAGAAATTTCATTGACTTCAGTGGTATTATTTCTCACACCATAATGAGAAACAAAACTACAATTATTGTAAATAAAAAGTCATTGCTACTTCTTTTTAAAATATGGTAGTGCAAAGTTTTAATTTTTCAAACCTCACAGTGTAATTCTGAAATGCATATTTTCAATAAATGTATTTTTCTTCTTGTTACCATCTTTACAACTCCATATGGCAGTAAGTTTTTCTATTAAATCCTGTAATTCAGAAGGTAATGTGCATGTTACAGGGTAGGTAAAGGTTGTTGTACACCAAAAGTTGAGGAAGCACCACCTATATTTCAGAAGATAGAAGTTTCACTCCTGAGGTACTGCTGTGACAACAGTGCCAGAAGCTGGAGGAATCTTGTGGTTTTTTCTTCTATATTTTTATAGAGAATTTTTCCTTCTGTATATACAGGCACATAATCAGCACCATCACTGATATCAGTGAGTCAGTTTGAGGCTTTCATTAGGTTTGAGAGAGAATCTCATTGGAAAGGAACTGTAAAATAGGTGTAAAGTCTAGGCAAGGTCTTCCATAAGAGCCTAGATTTAATTTGGATATGGAAAGGGAGCAAATGAGAGTTACTGAAAGTCAGCCTGACTTTTAGGCTTCAGGTCTAAGGTCTGAGGCTGAATTGCATTAGACTTGAATTAAGAAATTAAAACAAACTGCAGAAGATACTTCACCCATACCAGTAATAAGTGAACAGAAAAGAAGTAGGGACAGCATATGGAAAGGAGGAGAAACACATTTTTAAAAATGGTTGGAAAATAAAATAAATATGTTCATAATGGAAGGAATGTAAGCTTAAGAGTAACTTTGTTTCAGAACAACCCAGGAATGATTAATGGACAAGAGTCAAGCAGAAAAGTAAGCTGAACAACAAAAATTTTCTTCCTATTTTAGGAATATTTTAGTTTTCTGCATTCCTTGTCTGTCTTTAAGATCAGAAATGAAAGGTTAGAACCTTGTACCGTGTTTGTTCTGCAACCTACTCTTCACTAGCACTCCTAAGAACATATCAATAGTCAAAATCATCACATCGCCTACCATTTGAGGCAACTACATTTTTATAATTCCAGTTTTAAATTTACCTATATCCAACTTAAAAGCAGTTTGGTCCCCTTTGTCCTTTCTCTCTGACAGCAAGTCTATTCTAAAACTTTTTACTCTTCTGATATCTACAGACCTAGTTCCTAGTTTAAATGTCTCAGTTGCACACTCTTTTCTTCATCCAGGTTTGTCTTACAGTTTTCCTACCTCTCTAGTGTTTATTCCTATAAAGTAATTATAAAGAGAAACTCTGTTTCTTATTGTTTATTTTTGATGCTGAACAAACCAGGCTCTTTTATTCTCCCATTGTAAAATGAATCTTCACATCCCTGATCATTACTGAATATCATCTTTCCACACATTAATTTGAATTAATCTCATCAAAATTTGCATTGTAACCTACAGGAGGTCACAGCAGATGCAGATATCACAGCTCACATAGAGATATCATAGCTCAGATGTCGATATCTATCTCCAAGTGAGAGGAATCCATCCCCTTTTTTTTTAGCAAGATGGGTCTTTTTGAGGACAGACAAGTTGTCTCATCCTATTGGAATCTGGTAACTGATATGACAGCAATATTACACTGAAATTCTGCAGAGGAAGCGTGTCCCACTCAAAAAAAGACAGCTGAGGAATAACTCATTTAAATGCCCTTTTAGAATCTCATGCTGAGGTTGATCCACAACTATTCATCCATGTTTTCTCCCATTTTTTTGGTAAGAGATCTTTAGTTCAAGGCCATAAAAAAGGAGGCAATTGAGAAAAATGGAAAGAGTCTTCCAGGATTTTTTTTTGGGGGGGAGTGTTTGTTCGTCAGTTTGTTTGTTTGTTTTTAATAAGGTGTTTAAGGGCACAGGAATAACAACTAAAAGAATAGTGGCCAAAATGGGAACAGTAAGGATCTCCAGGTGAAGAGTAAGGAATAAAGATCTAGAATGAGGGGCTACGGTAGATTAATGCTTAATGTTGTTATCTCTTCCTCTAAACAACTTCATCTGATATTCACCAAGGCACAGCAACTCCAGGACAAGATGTCTCAGCAGAATCTAGGTAGTTCTCTTTTAGATGCCATGCAGTCCCAGAAACATACCTTCTGGGAAAGTTATGGAGCAATAGTTGGAAAAGTGTATATGTTCCTCTGGTCCCAGGCAACCACAAAGGGCTGAGCAGTCATATATCTGATTAGCTCAGTTGGTCAGAGCATGGTGCTAATAACACCAAGGTCACGGGTTTGATCCCTGTACAGGCCATTCACTTAAGAGTTGGATTTGACAATCCTGTGGATCCCTTCCAACTGAGAACATTCTGTAATTCTGTGATTTGCAACCAAGAGCATTGTAAATGCATCAGTATGAGGATCTCAGTATGATTGTGGAGTGAAATAAAATCAGTGAGTATATTAAAGGGGAAATCCCTTGGAATAAGAATTTTGTATGGGTGTCTGGAAAGAGATGTTAATTCATGAACTTCTTCCCATTTTCCCAGATTAAGACTTCTAAAAGTATCAGTGAAGGACTCCTGAGACACGAAACAGAAGGCAGACAGAAGAAGGTCTACGACGCATAGTGTGGGAGTCAGATGTACACATCAACATGTAGAATCAATGGGAAGGGCTACATGGGAATAGATTAACAAAGAGAAGCAGTGGGACACCACTGTTCTTGGTTTCTGCCAAAAGATGAGATAAATTGTACTTTCTAATTCTAAGCAAGAAAAAATCTAAGATTTTCAGACTTATGAAGTGCTGGAATAGCAAGAAATTGGGAATTTTTCCTAGAAGAACATAAGTGTAATGTCAAGATTTTTAATATATGTATCAAATTAAATCTGTCACATTCTTCCTCAGAAAACATCACTAAGATATGAAGTCCCTCAGAATCAGGATGACTGGAAGATAAGAAAAGCCTTCTTTGCCTGTACTGCCTTTTTTTCCCATTCGACTAAATTCAGTTTCTATTATACCACTTTTCATGTGTCTTCTCTGAGGTAATTTGATCTTTCTTTGTACTGGGGATATCTCTTTTCTGTGTGTTTTCAGCAGATTTCATTAACAAATGCCACCAAAGGCGTTAATAGCAATACTATTTAGCCTGGGTCCATAAACCATACTTTCTGAGAGTGCGTGAGCATTTGTATTCTTCTGTCTGATAGCTCCCCTACAGTGCATTTGCTGTAGTTTCCAACGACACAGACTCCTTATAATTCTAACTGTTTTTGTGTCAATGCCTTTTTTTTATCTATTTTTTCTTACAGCACCAGACCCAGTGATTTACTTTAGATATGCATCGACTGCATTAACATTGATTACCAAATCAGTCATCTCATAAAGACAGACATCAGGTAAATCTGAAATGTATATTGATGTTTAACTCATTTTACGTTAGCTTCCTGTCTTCTAAATATGTTCAGAAAACCTGTACGGTACTGGATTCTGATTTATAGTTCCTAGCTGTTCCTATCACTTGCCACTTCTCAGGCATAATCAGTTCGTTTTCTCCACTCACACTGTTCTTAGAAGGTGATGACAAACTGTAATAAGTTCTACTGTTTCTTGGTCACATGCTACTAGCCACATTAGAAATACAATGAAAAGTATTTTACATTCACACTTGTTTGTCCTGGATTTCCTTTGGGAATTTTGGCAGTTCATAAGTCTTTTGAGATGTGCTGTTTGGAGATATCCTTGACCTGTTCAGATCTGGGGGAGTTGGATGGGCCCAGAAGACTTAGGAGACAAGCCATGGCTTTCTGGTTTCAAGCTTTCAAGGACCCACATAGATATGGCTCTGAAACACTTGATATGCTTTCCTTCTCCCCAGTCTCAGCAAATAATTAGGAAGGTGGGAGCCAAGACAGTCTAGGACCTGTAGCCATTTCAGCAATGTTAACAAAATGTTTGGACTTTTAACTTTTTTTGTATTTTTAATTTTTCCTTTCACTAGAATGGTCAACTTTCCTATTTTTTTTTCTACACTAAACTGGAAATACAGCATGAAAATATCTGTCTTAATATAAGCACAATAAATTTGTTCTTTGCTATACATCAATGCATCAAAGTATGAGTGATAAACCTTTCTCCATCCCTCAGCCTGACTGAGCTGGAGGTTAAGAAACCAGTAAGGTAAAAGACCCCATATATGGGAAGAAAAGGAATTTGATATTTCTCTGCAGCTACTGCTTAGAGCCTGTTACTGTGGTAAGCTAGTCTTACCAGGAGAAACCTGGATCCTGTAGGTTTCTTTCAGTGCACCTGTTAACTCACTTGGATGTCCCCTCAATCTCTCAGTAACAAAAGCATACAAGTATGTGATGTTTCAAGCAAGCAAACAGATCCTTTTGTTTAAGAGAGTCTGGATCTGTAAACAACTCACTGTGAACAAATTACTCAGTTCACTGTGAGCAAATCACTTGTCCTTTTCTCTCTCAGAAATTTTCCTCAGGTTGGTCATTTCTACATGAGCTCCCAAAAAGTACAACACATATTTGCTCTCCTGTTACAAGGCAAAGAAAGTGCTCTCTTGGTAAGCCTTTCAAAAGGGATTTTTCTCTGGACTTTAACTATTCAGCCTTTAACATAAGCAAATCTGTTTTGTCAAAAACATTTTTCAGAAAGGACCACCCTTTTCCACAGAAACTGAATTAAATATAGTAGATATGCCCCTTTAATCACATTTATTCCCCAGACCCAAGTCTCTGTGCTTGCTATGTGTACACCATGAACTAATTATCTTTACTGCCTGACCCTCCTACCTGCAGACGACAGGAAGGAAGAGATGCTGTCATGATGCCTCCTCTCTCTGCAGCTGATGTTACCAGTAATAATACAAGTTCAAACCTAAAACCAAGTCATCCAGCATGACAAAGTGTCCCCCGAAAAATGTTACAGCAAATAGCATTGAGACCATGTGTATTCTCATCTGATACTTTAAATTGTTGGTTATGAATATCATGCCTTTCATGTTTGCTTTAATATTTGTCTTCTTCTCTGGGCCAATGATCACCTTTTATATCTTGAGTGTTGAAAATGCACGGGAATATTAGATCAAATCTTCTAACATACAATGTTTTAAGCTTGCATTTACGTATACAGAAAGAACTGACCTTTATTGCCACTAGCTTGGAAAGGTTCTATGTGCAACAAGACTTGTATACAGTCAGGAATTCAGAATAACACCAGGAGTGAGCTAAATGAGGTATGAGAGACATTCGTCTTCCTTTACATAAGGTAAAACCCTTGTAAATATTGGTAACATCTTACTGTAATGTTTGGGAGCCACTTCAGTCCATTTCTTGTTTCAGTTATAAGTAATGAACTCCTGATCATCTGTCACACACCATCTTCTCTCCAGTCATCTCTGCAAGGGTGGTCTCTTATGATTCCTTTCATATGCACTAACTGTTTCAAGGTCTTTTCCATCCCTACTACTCATACGATCAAAAGCACATATGTTTGTGCTGTACTCCCATCTTGGTGAGATAGAAATTGTCTTCTTTTTTGATACAGGAAACGCGTAGGTCCTCACCAGCACCACTTTTAAAAGTTCCTCATGGTTTCTTTGTGATCAGCATCTATTTTTCTTGATTTTTACTCCCAGGAGAACGGGCTACACAAGAACTACATTTTGCAACAAATTTTGTACATTCTTAGACTCTGTCATTTTCCAAGACTTTTGTGAATGGATGAATGAGGCATTTTTAGTTTTACTGCAATTTCTTTAGAACATCCTTTTTGTTGAACACACTCAATTTGAATTCATCTACTACTTCTCCAATATGACCATTAAGTTTGGGCATTATCCTGTTTCTGGCAAATGGTACAGCCTTCATAGCTTCTAGATTTGCTTCATCTTGGGATGATCTCATTTTCTCACCTGATTTAAACCCATAGTGTTCAGTGCACGGCATCAGAAACTGTAGCGGAAAAATTGCTGAGTCATCAATATACCTGATACTACTTACGGTGTATCCACTTGTTTCTTCCACTTTTTGAACTCTCACAGGACTTGTTTCCCAGTACTTTTTGCATATACTTTGAAAAGTCCAACAGATAAGTATACATCCTGACAAGTGAAATTCTACTTACCACCACAAACTGCTGACTACTATGCAGGTGGTTATTAAGGCAGGAACTCCATGGATGCTTTGGAATTTAGTTATATGCCAGCATCTTTCAAACCTTATTGAGAAGTATCAAATGTTGTAAATGAACAGCTACATGCATGGTTAACAGGTAGTCCCATTTGTACAATTTTGCGTGATGTATAGTTTGCTTACATGTCCTCTCTGGGAAAACACTTGACTTCTTCCAGAAACCATATCCTCCTTCCTTTGGCAATGCTGATGGCTCTGCTCTGCCTCATCCTTTTTGTTCTCTCTGTCTCCAAGACAAGTTGCTCTGATGAGCACCTAAACTAGCACAGTGACCAGAATTTACTATAAAGGAATATTAAAAAACCTGAAAAAACTCTCAAATTAATGTTTTTATTAAATTCCACTTATAGAAAATCTTTCTATAAGGTTAAGGCCATTGCTATCATGCATTCCTCTAAGAAATTGCTCTCTGAACATTTTAGCATAAACAAACTCTATTTTTGGTGCATTTTTTTACTTTTATTTTTATTCTTATGGAAGTGTCAGATAAACTAGCACAGAAAACTTTTGTTCAAAAGGTTGGCATTGGTTAAAGTTATAACTGCTACCTTTGTTAAGAGAACTGTCTGGCACTGCTAATAAAGAATGGTGTTCATAGTTCCATTTGTTAAGCTTATGAACATGTACAAATAAACAAGTAAATAGTCTTTCAGGGGGTAGAGGACTTCCACCTGCTTATTGATACATTAAATCAGCCTTTGATTTCTCTTACACGCACAAACACAAGACTTCTGAGGAATACCGTAAGAATTATAAACTTCTTATTGACGGAAAAACAAGTGACACAGTTCAATGACAAGAATGTATTTCTTATATAATCCTCGGCTTGGGACCAACATTCATTTGGCTCATATACATGCACATGGGTAGTTGCCAGGATGGAACCAGCAGTAGGTATACTTAGAATCTTATGTCTACTTGGGTGTATTTCAGATCCCATATTCACCAAAGTCATGAATTAGGACAGTCCCATCTCTGCTATAAAGCAGGAGCAGAAACTGGCCCTCCTCCCTCTATAACACTAAGATGTGGCTGAGCATATTGCATTTTTCGGGTGATCAGCTTCATCCTGAGGAGAGATGAATAAAAACTGGCACACGGGTGCAGTGGAAGGAAAAACTTTTTGGTATATCTTCCTGGAGATTTGGTGCCTCAGAGCAGCAGGACAGAAAGTATTTTCCCTTCAAACTGCTAAATTGGTCTGGACAATTGTGGTTACCAGCCTGTTCTGTAGGAGATAGGCAACTCCAGTCCCATTGCGGCACAATATAACAGACTTCTTGTGACAG
Source organism: Manacus vitellinus (assembly GCF_001715985.3). NCBI lineage: Eukaryota > Metazoa > Chordata > Aves > Passeriformes > Pipridae > Manacus > Manacus vitellinus. Next base: position 5,971,019 of record NW_021939256.1, read on the forward strand.
AAGTATTTTTCTCTTGTGCCCACCCTCTTACATGTTTTACCACAGGAGGGAGTGATTTTTCACATTTTATATTTAAGTTTCTATTAAATTATATGGTTCTTAGAGTAATTTCTATGGAAACCTATTAATCTCTATAGCAGGTTTTTATCCCTATTAAGTTCCATATGATTTATTTTTTCATAAGGGTAGTCTTTTACCTAGAGGTAAAATCATCATTTTTACTGTGCAAGCTGGAAAAAGAGCTAAGATTTCAAAATTGAGGAATAATAGAAATAGTAAGAATAGCAGGAAGGAGGACTAGATTTAGTATTTATTTTACTATTATGGAAGTGAGTTTTTCCAAAGCTTGGGTTCTCACAGTTGCAGAGTCCAAACAATTTTTTAAAATTAATTTTTAATAATGTGTAATAATCTGAGTGGCACTGGTCTGTGTGTGGAATTAGAATTCCTCTGATAGAAAAAGAAATATTTGTGCAGAGTTTTATGAGCAAAGTTGACCTGAGGCTTCCTGAGGCTGATTGAGAAATTGCAGTCAACGAAGATACTTAACCCCTTCCCAGCTCCATTTTTCAATCTACTAAAGAATAAAGTCTCTGTGGTTTAATATACAAAGAAACTAGAAAAGACCTCAAAAGACAAATAAACTTGTATATGGTTACAAGGAATTCCTACTCCTTTTAAATTTAACTTAATGACCAAACTGGTTTTTAAGCGCAGAAAGTTGTGAACCTTCAGTTATACATTTCATAGCCTTATTTAATAGAGCAGTGCATTTCAAACAATATGTTCTGGGGTCAGTTCTCTACTACCCAGAACTTTTTTAATTTCCCTTCCCTTAGTTAAGAGACAAGAGGCAGCAATCAGCAAATCACATTTGGTACAGGCTCAAAATAACTGTCCAAGAAGCTGGGCAATTCTGAACTGGTAACCAGAAGGGGGGAGACCCTGAACTGAATATGCCTAATCCTGACAATAACCATGGAGCAAACTATCCTAGTGCTTTCTAGAAAAACTTAAAATATGGGTATTAGCAGGGGTTAAGGAGAATATTTACGAGACCTAAAGAAAAAGACTCGGCTAATGTTGCTGCCTGTTGCCATACATTTCCATTAACCTGCAAAAACCTACCAGTGGGTTAGCTCTGTGGGTGTTAATCTCCATAAACCTTTTCATCCAGTCAAACATGTTCTGCCAGGGCATTGTACTAACCTCAAATCTTCCCCTGCTCCAGCACTTCTACTGATAATTATATGTATTGATGATTTCCAGTTACTCAAGAATACTGAATCTGCAGTGCAAAGAATGTACCCCTTAAAACAATGTTGAAAAAGAAAGTACAACTATCACTGTTGAGGAAAACTCCTCACATCTAAACATTGACAGATTTAAAATTTGGATTGTTATATTTTAGCCAGCAGGAAATATGATCAGGAAGTCATGGAAAGGTGTAACTGGAAAATAACTTCCCCAGGAATATCACTGTATGTTCATAATTTAAGGGAAACAAGTTTGACAGGCATTTAATTTTCAGTCATCATCTGACATCTTTGACATTGGTAGACTTGAGGCCTTTGTACTGGAAAATTTACAACACCACTGCAAAAAAATTTTGAAATCTAACTTATTCTGTTCGTCTAACTCTGTACTAGCTGATCTAGCAATTAGAAAAATGGGGAAGTGGCAGGAAGACCATGCTGCTAGGTGCACTTTATGCCTTTTCCTAAAAAGCTTAATGAAATCGTGAGTGCCCTGGGGTAAATGGGATTTTTGTTGCTGAACTGGTGTTAGGTCAGGAAATATTCGGTGATGAGGCTTAAAGGGTCTGCCAGGATTAGGAAAATAAGCACTGCTTTATAGTATGTTAGCCACCATGTTTTAATTAATGTGCTTGAAAGCATCACTCTGCATCTGCTGTGTTTGCTGGTGGTAGTTCAAACTCATGGGCAGTAGCCTCTGCTCAGCCACAGAAGTACTAATACAAGATACTGACATATCTATTTGAGAGCAACAGTAGAAGAATCACTTAGTAAGTGTAAGTTTATAATGAACTCAACACTTTCCTGTAGTTAGGCCTTAACTAAGTTCACACATGGGAAAATATGTTAGAAATAAGGGAAAGAAAGGTTTCCTGCTCATGAAAGGAGACAGAGGGGACATTAAGACTGGCAGGACCAATACATGTGGAAGAAACCTGCACAGTTATCTACCAACACAAATCCTCTTGCTCTGATGGCGCAGTGAACTATGAGATAAAAGAGGAAATTGGCTGAGTGACACCAGAAGGAGGCCTGAGTCAGGGACGAGGGCTGTAAGGCTGATACATAACTGATTATGAGAAGGTTGAATGCACATGATAGTGAATCAGGATAAAGGTATCAATTTACTGTGCAAGATTCAAAGTGGGAAGAAAATGAAACAAAGGCAGACACAATGAACTTGGAAGAAGGTATCTTGATGAGTTCTCTCAATTTCTGCACCTTTCTGTTACTTGCTTTCCTATCTACTTGCCAATGCTTCTTCTGTAGTTTATTACATAAATTTTTTGTGTAGTAATAAGGAAAATTTTCAGATAGTGTAGGAACTGTGTAGTTTGCTTTCCTATTCATGTTTTTATTAAAATTTCGCCTATGTTTTGGAAAAAGTATAAATAATAACACCATTTGTACTGAAGGACCCAAAATGGAGATTAAGTTCTTCTCAGTAAAGAAGTTAGAACAAAAGACAGCAGATAAAAATGAACAGGTTTCTGTTTGGGTGGAATGACAAAATTATAGCTGCTGATGACATATCCTTAAAAATTTACCTTCTCAACATTCAGACTTCCTTTCTTGGGCTGGAGTTCCATCATTACATTAGGCTCATCTAAATAAAACATGCAATTAAAAGATGAAAATCCCACCTCCATCCAACCCCCAGACAGGTTGAAAGTAAATAACAGGATACAGTGAATCTTTACTTTTAAGACTGCAGGAAAGACATTCTGAAGTCTACATAAAAAAGAAAAGTACCTGTGTTCCCAAAAGCAGAAGTCAGTGTTGCCGTTTCAAGCTCCCTCATGCTGCTGATCCCACAGACATACAATTGGCCCTGTGAATTTAAAGGACTAGTTGAAAACATTTTCTAACTCAGCAGAACTCTTGGTAGGGGAAATAGGCAGTACTGCCATTTCTGGGAGAGAAAGGAGGCCAGTGGCACTCTGTGGAAGATGAAGCTGCTCCATGTTGCACTGAGCAGGACATTCTGCAGAAGGCACTGCAATCTGGTAGCAGCTCAAGGTCAGTAATAAACTGTAGTGTTGTGCCATCACACTTAGTTTTCCTTCCCTCTTGTCCCTCTCCCAAGGACACCTCTCTGTCCAGCATTTTTTTGCATAGGTTTTCCTTTTGAGGGATGTATGTTCTTAAGATTGGAGAAGGAAAGCTGCTCTTCTCCAGTTGGAGCTCCTGTTCCTTCACTCTAGGTCATAGGACTGGAGGAGAAAGAGTTCAGAAGGAGCAGATTGTGTAAAGCATTGAGGGGAAGCCATACTAACACCCCTACTTGTTGTCACATATGTCCTGGAAATCCTGGTTGAGCTCTGTTGATAAAAAGGGGCAAATGATGGTACTCCCAAGACCCTGTCACGTAGTGCAAAGCAGTCTGATTATGCCAAGTCAGTTATCAGAGAGTCTCCAACTAACTAGCTGCCTCAATCTCTACTGCTTATTATATGCACATCTGAATTTCAAATGTCTTGAGCATTCAGACAACTTTATACAGGCTTTGAAATACCACCTTCCTCACATCAGCTTGCCATTTTTATGTAATGGGGAATTTACACTAATAAGAAGGGTGCAGGAGGTGTGACTGGGCGGATATGGCAGCCGATACCACGGCAGGGTTTGTGAAACAGAGACATCTACTGGTTAAGCTTTGGGGGGAAATATTTTGTTTTGTTTTGCGACTTCACAGTGCAGTGCTCTCCGCCTTTGCTTTGATCTGAATCATTAATCTGTTATGATAGGCCTGTCACTAATCCATGGCCTCAGAAAATATGCACATGTGTTAAAATGAATTTCACCATAAATTATTTAATGATTTACAAAGCAATGCTCAATACATGCCACTAGGTGATTTTAAACTTCTGTATGCTTACAGTATTTTTCAAAATCCTTAGTGAAAATTAATCATTTATCACAACATGGAACCACTAAAGCTTTTGGGAGTGCTACAAGGTTTTAGGGAAGAAGTCCATGAAGTGGGAAAGGCAGAAATACTGTATCTGGCCACCAAGTCTCATAATTTGCAGCTCAGCACTATTACAACTGAAGTTACAGAGACAAAGAATATCTCTTGCTTACTTATTAAGACTGAAAGCATGACATGGGTGAGTAAAGGATCATAAAAAACCCCCAATGAATATTTCATATTTACATAAAGACTACATTTTCCTACCCGGTGAGAAGTAACGCAATGATAGGAGGATCTTGGGGTGACTAGAGTTTGGAGAAGTTGTAAGTAAACTAGCAAAGTTTGATTTCTTATTTAAAGTGCATTTAAATTATCCATTCTTCATATGTCTGCAAAAACAATCTGGACATTCTTATATGTACAATTTTTTGAGAGTTTCACAGTATCTCTTTACTCTAGACAAGCTAAAAATATTGTAAGACATGTCTTGCTAACATGAGTCTTTCAGATAAATAATATTTATGCATTGCCTTCATCTGGATTTAGCACAAAAAAGGGAGAAAATATTTTTAGAAAAAAAAATAATTCTTATGAGCCATGAATGGAGTGAAAAAATCAGCCAGATGCTTTAAATTAAGGAGTTTAATTTAATAAAAAAGTAGTTACTTCCTCAAAAAAGTTTGAAAGGGCTGCTATAAACTATGCAGTTAAAGAAATGACACGTTCATTAAACTTATGATTTTCAGTAAGTTGGTGTTGTGTGTATTTGAGGAACTAATGCTCATCCGTGGTAATAAGGGCCATGTAAAATTGTTAGAGAGGTCATAAGACAGGTAAGTAGACAGACAGACAGACAGGCATGTAGGTAGGTAGAATCCTTTCAGCTTTTGGATTACATTTCATTTCAGAGCCTCTTAATCCATGATGTCCTCTTGTGAAAAAAAAATAGCTTATGCTAAGATGCAGCATTACTTCAATGAATTGTATTTATTTGCCATACTATTATGCCTGCTGGAACATTTCCCAGAGGACAGAAATATCATTTAAAGACTTAAGTGGGAAGGAGTTCCCTATGAAACTTTTTTCTGTCTCCAGTAATTCTACTGCTAAAAGTGAGCACCAGCTGTGGCTCACCTCTCAAAATGTGTGTTGTATCATGACTGATGTCACTCTTTGGGGTTAAGCTAGGGTGGTAGGAGCCAGTTCAGGTCTAATTGTTGAAATGTATGCTTAGTTCAAGTTAAACAATAGATCCATAGGAAAAAAAAATCAGCACAGAGGTGCTGAGCTGTGAAAAGAGTGTTGTTTTGGGCCCAGTTGGTTGAATAGATTTGTTAAAGCCCATGGCTGATGTATGCTAAGCAGAGCCGGGCAGTATGTGGAGAGAAAGGGAGGGCAGGCCAGTTGAGCGGGCACATCACTCTCTGAGCCAGGGCACACACACTTTGATGGCTCCTTTGGAGGTATGAGTGAAAGCCAAACCTCTGTTCCCTCCTTTTTTTCATTTCTGCCATGCAAAGATAATCAGGTTTATGTAAAGTATGTGTGCTCTTTTGACAGTCCACGATATCTCATTAATTCAATCACACCAAACACCATTGTTCCCAAAGTGTTTGAAATGCGGATAGGCATGGAGGCTTTCTTAATCCTGTCAATCAATGTTAACATTTTTCTTGCAGTTGCCATGGCCAGGGCCAGAGTTCATGAAAACACAGAATAAGAGCCAACAAAACAAGAATAAAGACTTATTTGAGATACTCTTTTTAAAGGACATCTACCATGCACAAAACATGGGAAGTAAATGTAGACAAGTTTGGACACTATGGCTCACTGAGAGGAAAAAGGGGGAAAAAGAATTTGAAAATCAAATAGGCCTATAAAAACTTGACCCAAGAGTCTCTGGGAAAAACCCGATGAATTGCTCCCTAGTAGAACAATGTTCTTTCTTTCGTGCGTTCTTCAGGAGTACAATGCTCAATATATTATAACACATGCCACTGATGTCTTTACACTGTTGTAAGCCAGCTCAGACCATCGGAATGCTGATCACCGACAACAAGAGATTGTGCAGCGGTAATTCTCTCTTTCTCCCGCTCGGCTACAAACAAGCACTGGGAAAATTATTCATGCATATAGACCAACAAAGCAGAGATGGGAGATTTGCGATGTCATGCAGCGAAATCATGTGACAAATGTTAAAATAAAACCCCCAAGCCTTCACCCTTTGAGGCTTTGTAAAATAACCAATTTATCCCTATGAATGTAGCAGCCAAAGTATCTTATCGCAATGGTGGAAATCACAGCCATTTTACTTTTGCTGCACTGATTAATGAGACTACAGTGCACATGCTAAACAAAGAGACACAACAATTACATAATTAGCCAATTGCTAAAGCTATGAGACAAAACTCCTCATTGAGATTTTCTTTACAGCTCTTCTGATTCCTAACAGGCCTCAAGCAAGTTTATATATACTTCTTAATGAACTTGGAGAAAACTTGTGCCATGAAGCCATAGAATCCAAAGACAGATTTTTAGGTACCTACAGGGTTTTTGGACATCCGTGTCGGTGCCCTGTTTCCGTTTTAAAACAAATTTCATTTGCAGTTCGAAAAAAAAAATAAAAAGGAGGGAAAAACCAAACAACGAACTAAACAATAAACTCAACAACAACAATTTGTGTGTGGTTGGAGTTGTACCTAGAACAGCTGATATCTTAGCTGTGCAAGAGAGAGAAATGTCAACCCCTTTGAAGTTGTCACAGATATCACTTCAAGGTTTGTTCTTCAAGACCTCTGCAGGGAAGCAAGCAAGTCCTTCCGTCACTGGCAATTATGGAGTGCCCTATTAGTATTGTGGTAGATGTCCACTGATCTAGAAATATATATCCACACAAATCAATAAAACCTGACATGATACAGAGCTCATTGGTGGGATGGCACAGCAAAACAGCCTCTGTACTGAGAACAGCCCCTTAGTGCACTACAGTGAGTCTGACACTTGTAAACAGGTAAGGAGAAAAAGGAAATTTTTCCCTTCATGCTTGTGAAATGGAACTGGGATAATGTGTGTGCATCTAATGGCTATGGTCTCTAAAGGATGTTGAAAACTTTTGAACTGTTTCTATGTCCTGTCTCACAAGAAGGCAAACCTGCTCTTACCAGTTACCGTAAGTTTGTCACTCCTTGAGTATTCAGCTGCTTGGTATTTGCAACAACTCTTCCACTTTAGGTTAAGGTAAAGCATCTGACCCCAGAGGTCACTCCCATTAGACTTCCCAAAAGTACCCTGGGGACTGAACCTAGAGGAGTTAAGCTTATTTCTATATGTTCTTCATTCCCATAATCTATTCTTCGTTCTCTCCCCCATGAGGGACTCTTCTCTCTCTCCTCACACATTGGGTTGATACTCCCCAGGAGAGGCCATTGCAACCACAGTACTCTCTAAACTGGGCCATCACCACCATAGAGCTGCAGATGCTAAAGATTGTCTCTAAAGAGAGGAAGAAGTGATGATAGAACAGACAACAAAAGCGAAGGCAAAAAAGAATTCTCAGTTTCTTTTTCCATCCTTAGGATGATCAGGAGGAAAATAAGGTCTCTACCGCACATTTTCCAGGGATGTTTCAGATAAGCCAAGGGCCACATGGCACACAGGCAGAGCATATAATTTAGAAAACCTTCTTAATGAAATGTCCTAATGAGTTTTTGCACAATGCTAGACCTAAATTGATTAGTAGATTTATTTAACAATGCAGAATGAAGTTGTTTTGGGTGGAAGGTTGCTTGGGGTTTTATCCTGGAACATCTGTAAGATCCAACTAACCAACCCATTTAATGTACTCTACTGTGATGGCTGCAGCATGAGAGTGTTTTCATTAGGCAGGAGAAAAAGAATAAAATATTAGTGATGTTTATGACTATGCATCTACTCAAGAAATATACCTACAGTTGACCTAAAGAAAACAAGTTTTCAGTTGCACAATATTACAGTACTTTTGTCTCCTAGTTGCAGCTCTGCAGTGCTTTACTTATTATCAAACATCATTGTCAGAATACTCTAGTACGTAATACATAACACTTCCTGAAATTAACAGCTAAGAAATTAAATGTACAAAAGCTGTACTAGCCAAGAATGGATAAGTAAATGTGTTCTGGAGAATGGATGATTATATATTGATGGAATTTTTATGATTTACATTATACTCAATTACAGTAGATGGATTTTATTTCTGAAAATATCTTCAGCTGAAGATAAACCACGAATCTGTCATGCTGTTTTCTGCATTGCCAGTCTTCTTTTTTAATCCCCTACCCTGCATCAGCATTCACTCACTCCATGTGTTCTGTTTGATCCCTATTGCTTTCCTCAGTGCCTTTGCATAAAAGAGAGTGGGAAGCTTTGGTCACTCCACCATTCTTCCCCACTGCCTCTAGCTGCAATACAACTCCATTTTGGAGTAATCATTCAAGAGGTAAATGTTAAACAAGAGGACTGGAATAAACGTTGTCTGCCTTTTAATGTCTCTTTGATGCTCCCAGTTGACTATTCAAAAACTCACCTGGAATTATAACTGATGAATCCATCTTGGTCACATCCCAAGAATGACTCTCACCTCTTGAGAACTTTGGACCATGAGTCTACATTAGTTTGCCGTTGTGGTTGCAGTGATAAAACTGCATAACTAGTTTACTAAAAAGGCAAGAAATAAAATATTTAGAATGCTCAATAAATGACAATGTTACACTTTCCACAGATGTCATAATAATCCTTTAAGCAGTACTCACAGTATTTATAGACATTAACAGACTCTAGGTGTGTTCACTGTGTACTTCCCAGTTGTACTACTTTTGGGAGCTCCAAAAGTAATACAGTATTCTAGACATCATCTAATGACTGTTGAGTTTTGAGGAATAAGCACTTCCCTCCACCTATTGTCTATTGCCCAGTCAATAACAGCCAGTGATGCTGTGGACCATCAGTGCTGCCAGGTCATGAGGCTGGCTCCTGTCCAGCCTGCTCTCCACCAGGCCCCCCAGGCACTCATCCATAGAACTGTTCCCCAGCCTGTAGTGTTGTTCAGATGACTTTCTTCCCCAACATAGAGCCTAATATTTGTCCCTGTTGTATTTCACAAGGTTCTTTTTGGCCCCTCCCTCCATCTTGAGCGAGCATCTCTCAATGCCAACCCTGTCCTTGCACACAGCAAGTGGTCCTCACAACTTGGTGTCACCTTAGTAAGACTGTGATCAATCATCTCCTTCACATCATTAGTACTGATGTTAAAGTGTTCAGTCCCGAGTAGAGACCCCAGCAGCATTCTACTAGTTACCACCCTGGAGGCAAAGCCTGACCCATTAACTGCTATCTTCTGAGGCTGGGCATTCTACTCTTACTTTCATCCACCCAGTTTTCCACCCATCTGGTTAAGTCTGTGTGACAATTTGAAGATCTACATAACATAAAAAGAGTTACAGACTGACCTCAAAATTGTGGAAACACTAAACGTTTTATTGTCATGATTTTCTCACCTTTCTTTTTTCAGAGAGTGAGAACACAATAAAAGAATTTTCTTATAAACTTCTATGAAACTATAACTTTCCCTGTAAAGGTGTTCTTGTACCTGACTCCAAGTTCCTACGAGCTAAGCAAAAAAAAAAAAAAAAGAATAAAAAAGAGATAAAAACTTTGGAGAGGCTTAATTACATTTTGTTATAATGTATTCATAGCTGCCAGATGAGCACTCTCAGAACTAATTTTAACACCTTATTAGAATATATATTTCAACCCAAATTAACCAAAGGCATTAATCTTCAACACATATACATAAATCCAGACTGCAATTCTTTTAACTTTTTTCCTTTGTTATAATTTAACACTACTTTTAATACAAAATGCAGTAAGACTATCGGTTACATTTTTCCATTTGCAAAACAAAAATATTCCATAATTCAGGAGTATTCTAAATATTTTACCTGTAATTTTTATTTAAAAGACCCAAGCATACCTCAGAATATAACCCTGCCTTCAAAAGAGGATGAAATCACATCTCTAAAAGTGAATATACTTGAGAAAGTATGAGAATTTAAAAAAAAAAAAAAAAAGAATGAGATTTATGGATGTTTTTCTGAAAGCCTAATTAGAACAACACACAAAGACACACCAAATACTTTTGGCAATCCCTTCCCTCTCCTCTCTCTTCTACTCAAAGCAGCTTTTTTCTCTACTCCAGCCTGAGCCTGAAGGACAGGCATACAGCAATTTTTTGCCTTCATCGCTTCACAAATTGCACAAATCTTGACACTTTACCAACTCTAGATGAAGTTTTTTAGAACAGAAGTGCACTGTTCCTTCAGCTGATCACACCATCTTCACTTGAATCTTCCTTATTTCTGTTCTTCTGAAAAGGAGAATATTAGATGGTCATTTAATCTCATGTCATTGTCATAAATTCAGAGCAGCTACAGCAGTTTAAGACATTGCCACCCCACATCGGTGACTCTAATTTGGGTCAGGGCAAAGTAAAACATTAACTCAGGAAAAATCCGGGCACTGAAATGGAAGTCTCTAAGTACTAGCTCTGTGAGTTGAGATGTCTCAGCTGAGGGCAACAGTGAGCAAGAAGATGCAGTAATTTCTTCAAATGTGACAGTAGCTTTTCGAACACAAGTTCGTGGATATTGCAGACAGGTTCTGACAAGTATAACTAGAGAAACTTAAGACACTACAGAAGTAACTAGAGGGCGAAAAGATATAAACAGACACCGAGGTCAATTACAGTTCAAGAGATTATCCTAAGCAATGAGTTTTAATCAGCTGAGGACTGTAGTGTGTTTATCACCTTTTAAGGAAAAGAGAGGAAGCTGGGCATGGACATCCCTGATACACTATTGCTAAATGCCTCACAGCACATTTACCAAAGCTTTAAGTCTCACAGTGTTATTTTCAGAAACAGCTGGCAAAAAAATCCTGAAATTTATTGTGATTCTGGTGGGGATTTTTTGGGATAGAATCACATTCATATAAGCACATACTGGTTTTCAGTTCTGCTGTTTGTGTTCTAGGGTTCTTTTTCTGTGAGACTGTGTGGAGTTTCTTTCCCTGATAACATTCTCTCCTCTCTGTCAGCAGTACTCTGACAAATAAAATGTTCACCTGAAAAAACAGAGGGGTAAACACCACTAAGCAAAACTAGGTAGTTCATCGTGGGGATGTTCTCTGGAAAGAAATGCATATGTATCTTTGAATTTCTAGTATTGCATTTTTTTATACTCAGATATTTAAAACCACAAATGTTTTAATGGCACACAGAAGTACCTCTTCTAAAGAGTCTTCAGGGACTGAAGAATAGCTATATTGAAAGATGGCTACTGAAATATGGATGTTTGTGGTTGACATTCATAAGGTTTAGAAAACAAACTTGGCAAGACTCTCTAAATGCAACAAAATGCATAGCACCTAATGGAGTAGTTCTCTCTCCCTGTGACATAAAGACACTCCCCTCAGAGCTAATAACAACTTATGGGAAATTGCACTCTGAGGTGTAATAAATCCATCCATTAAAAGGGTAAACAGAGCTCAGACTTTGAAAACTAAGAATACTGCAGAATGCTCTGTCAGTCTTGTGTTGGACAGGATTTGATTTACTTTTATGGCACCACATAAAGAAATAATAGGTTATAAAGCTTTCAGATCCCTAGCATAGGTGGCAGAGTCTTTATACCCTCTCTACACAACTGGATGAGAAACAGATGCCACAGCACTTTCCAACACACTCCGTCCTCTGTGTCAAAAACTATCAGAGAAGTAAAGGAACAAGCTACATGCCCACTGCTCTGTAAAGTACCACAACTGGACATAGACCTGATTTCCAACAGCAGGTTCTAACCTTTGCAAGCAGGGAAATTATAGGCACCCAATTTATTCTAGCTGAAAACTGTTTGTTGGGAAAGTGTGACTTCATATGCAGTTAAATTTTCTTCCAGTCTGACAGAGGTTTCAATCTTCATCTAACAACTCCTTCACTAGAGAGCAGACTGAAGATTTTACTAACTTCCATTCTTCGGTTATTGCCAGGAAAGATAAAGGCACATTGGAAGAGTTACGTTAAATAGCTGCAGGTGATCACAAAATTCACAACCAAAAATATTTTCAAGCTTTGATTCAGTAAGGAAAAAGCTGACCAGAACCTCTTCTGTAGCTTTAGAAAGGAGTGCATGGAGGAAAACAAAGGTTTTATACTGGTAAGTATGACCTCTCAGTAGTCAAAAAGTGTTTACCTACTAAATATTACACTTGTTCAGCATAGAGAATACAATGCTTCCACAGCCCTCACTGTGCTTATTCCTATGTGCAGTACAAGGGAACATGAACATGTTGTATAAAATGTTAAATAACTAAAAATGCCCCAGAAAATTAATGGGAATCAGAGGGAACAGAGTTCTTGATCCACATGAATGTGCCTGGTGAAAGTGTAGATAAATTTGGATTAGCAAGCAAAACTGAGCCCTGTTGTTAAATAGCACTTGATTCCATTAGACTGTGTCGGATTGTTAAAAATGCTAACATTATGTGTGACTATTCATTTTCATCACCTGCTCTTGATTAATCCAGTCCTAAATGGCATCTGTGGACCCTGCCATCTCATACTACTTAATTAAATTAGCAACACATTTGTCTCCCCCGTTTTCCTATCAAAGAGTTGTGCTCAGGAGAAATAAAACCTTTGTTCACCGCATCGCCGTATAATTTACGCTCCTTTTTCCCTTTTTCCTCCAGCTCCTGGCTCAGATGCTAAATTGTAACTGGTAATAGGGAGCTATTAGGTCTAGTGAAGCATGTCAAAGAAGTCAGTAGGAAACCAGACCTGAAAGGAGGCCCCAGATCTCATAAAACAACAGGGTCAAGATTCTAGATTCAGGATTACATTGTACCAAGATTCATTCATTTTGCAGTGGAAAAAAAAAAAAGCATATTACCTTTATATATATTTGGGGCAGAAAGATGGGAGAAAGGCTGAAAGAAAAGAGAATGGGAGGGGAAAATGCTGAAACAGGTAGAAAGCTTTTATTTAGGTTATTTTCCCCAGAAGATAAAGAATATAATTGTCGGTAACAGGCACCCATATATGAGTATTGGGTCACAGTATATTATGTCTCCAGGGTAAAGAATTAATATAATTTACACAGCTAAAAAAAGTACCATCATACTGAACAATATATGGTCACAAAATGTATTTTGTGTGAACACCAACCATCAACCATAAAATTATCCACAATCTCCACATATGATCCCATATGTAGTTTCCTCCAGACTTTGTTCCACATCCCAAAAATGTTACATCCTTTCATCCACACATGTCCTATGGCACCTTGTGGTATGTGTCACATGTCAATCAAACAAGGATATTCTAAATACTAGCAACTGGTTCTTAGGTTCTTCTTTTCTTTCCAGTTTTACAGCGGGTATGAGCAGAGGAGGAGACACAAGCAATTCTATTCTGGGTTGCAAGTGAACTGCAGAAGGCAGGCTGGAAGAAGTGTGCCACAGACTCTGCCTTGCTCCTCATGTAGTCATCCCTTCACTAAAAGTCATTTTTAATGCTGAGATGGGAACCTAGATGATTGCAGATCTTTTTTCAGCCTTCCTTGACCTTTGCAAATAGCCCTCTGCCCTTTGCATGTAACCCTCTGCAAGCAAAGGATGGGGAACCCGACACTGCTGAAAATAGGACATCTTTATCTCTCTGTGCCACTACTCCCTGTTTGGAAATTACTCGTCCAGAAAGTGTAGTGACAAATTCACTCATATTTGTGAGGCAGCCACAATAGTTGTGAAAATGCAGGGTAGTCCATGAAGACAGTGATACACTGAGGAACCCGAGACAGGAATAATAAATAAGATCCTGCAAGACGTGGTGCTTTTGCACACTCTATGAGCTCTGCATTTGGCATCTGTTTCTCCTAGATACACACAGGTGACTGAGAGTCCTGCAAAGATATTTCCAGAAAGTATTTACTTAAGTAAGTATCAGTGCCATCCAGTTGTGAGACACTGACAACAGACAGCTTCTTCAGTGTTTCAGGTCTCTTCCATTTGCAATTATACTGCAGAAACAGGGGACAAAGCCAGAATACTTGAGGTCCTTAGCTGGGATATAGGATTTTCATTTTCAAATTCTCTATGCTTTTATCAATTTGGGACAGGGATGTGAACTTATGTCCTTTGAGTATCCCTCAGCCTTTACTTCCTTAGTCTCTTCTGCACATCTTTGTGTAATAGAAATGTTTATGGGCCAGAAGAGGAGCAACTGTCATCCATCGCACACTGTTCTAGAAACTGGAGCTCACATCCTTCCTGAAGCAGGCATTCATTTCTAGACTTCAATATCACAACTCCATGAAGCAGGTGACCTGCTCCGAACTGTGCCAGTTCTTTCTTGTCATGGTGCCTTGAATACACCCAAAGTGCAATACTCCACTGGTCAGAGAGCCATTCCCCTAAATAATACAAAAATCCTGCTTCAGGGTTGAACAATGGACCAATGCCAATGCTATGAGATTCAATAAGTGAAGCGCTGGGTCCTGCGCTTGGGTCACAACAGCCCCATGCAGCCCTACAGGCTGGGAGCAGGTCTGGAAAGCTGCCCAGCAGAAAAGGACCTGGGGGTGCTGGTCAACAGCTGGCTGAACAAGAGACATCAGTGTGCCCAGGTGGCCAAAAAGGCCAATGGCATCCTGGCTTATTTTAGAAACAGTGTGGCCAGCAGGACCAGGGAAGTGATTGGCCCTGGGCCCTTCACTTCAAGGCAGCCATTGAGGTGCTGTAACATGTCCAGAGAAGGTCAAGGGAGCTGGTGAAGGGTCTGGAGAATAAAACATATGAGGAACAGCTTAGGGAGCTGGGTTTGTTTAGCCTGGAGACAAGGAGGCTCAGAGAAGACCTCATAATTCTCTACAACTACCTGGAAAGAAGGTTGTAGCAAGGTGAGGGTCGGCTTCTTCTCCCAGGCATCTTGCAAAAGGACAGGAGGAAATGACCTCAAGCTGCCCCAGGAGAGGTTCAAGTTGGACATCAGGAAAAATTTCTTCACTGAAAGGGTGGTCAGGCATTGGAACAGGCTATCCAGGGAAGTGGTTGGAGTCACCACCACTGAAAGTGTTCAAGAAATCATAGAATCATAGAATCA
>NW_021939256.1:5986841-6075468 GCF_001715985.3 Manacus vitellinus
CCTCAATATCCTTCCTGAACTGAGGGGCCCAGAACTGGACACAGCACTCCAGGTGTGGCCTCACCAGTGCTGAGTACAGGGGAAGAATCACGTCCCTGGACCTGTTGGCCACACTGTTCCTGATCCAGGCCAGGATGCCATCGGCCTTCTTGGCCACCTGGGCACACTGCTGGCTCATGTTCAGTGGATGCGACACTTAGTGCTGTGATTTAAGTTGACATGGCGGTGTTCGGACAGAGGTCGGACTTGATGATCTTGGAGGTCTTTTCCAAGCCTAATGATTCTATGATTCTGTGAATCTCCTGGCAGCACTAAAACCTGAACAGTTCTTCACATGCCAGCCCAAGAAAATACCAGTGCTGTGTCTCTGTAAACATGTGGAAAGTGAGTGCCTAAAGTGTGAGGCAGAAATACCTCAGAAATATGTAAGCACCTTTCTCATCAAAATGGGCATGGCTTCTTTAGGAGGAGAATTTGGAAAAAATTTGAAAAACAATTGTTGATAAGTTCCCTAACGACTATCTCCTCTATCTAGTGAATAAAACAAAGACCTTACTGTATTCAAGTAATCTTATAGTGATCATCAAATTAACTGTATCATAATTTATATGCACAGGCAGATGATTTAAATTTTTTCCTGTGCAGCCTTGACCTTGGCATTTCCTATTTTCTGGGTGCTTCATTTTTAACAAAATTTTTTTTACTATGATGATTGCCCTGTGCATAGTTACATATATGCAACAATGTCAATAAAAATGCAGAAGAAAAATACAGAGCTTTCATCAGAACAAAGACGTGATGCATCTTAAAACTTATATTTTTAAAAATGTGTTTGAGTTGCTCTCCTTTGCAAAAGTGAATTTGGTGCTCTTGCAAGTTTATGTTTTCCATTTAAGTCTCTCATATTGAGGTGACAGGCACAATCAATCTTCCTGGTGACATTGTAGCAAAGCAGAAATTATTGCAGCTTACTAGCGGCAGGATCATAAATAAGGAAATGTAAATTGATACCTAATTAATAAAGTACTTTCTTTTCCATTTTGGAAGCTTTCTAATTGCTTCATATAAAGACAAATAAAGTTTGTGAATGCATGTGAGTGGACTCATAGAAATACAGGGTAAAAAAAACCCAAAACATCAATGAACTTTTCATGTGGTCTTTGTTTTTCAGAGAAATCCCAAAAGACCTTTCATGTGTACTTTCTCTCCTCTGCACATTAAGGATAAATTTCAGTTATTTGGCTAACCCATTTTTTATTTAAGTAACTTCTTTTGTCAGTTTATCCTTTATTATGCAAATGTTTGATGCAAAATAAAAGTGCCACATGTTCATCCTGTTTTGAGCTCCACCAAATACTTGGTAGAGATTAAAGCTCCCACTCAGGAAATCATTCCTATTGGGACACTTTTATATTAATGTTAAAAACGTGTATATGTGCTGAATTTAAACACATGCGCAAATGGTTTCTTTAAATGGGACCTACTGTGGAAATACAAGCCTAACTCTGTTGCTTGGATTTGATTTTGAAAATGAAGAATATTAAAAATGAGCATAGTATCTTTATAACTAATATTTATAATGAACAATCATCACCAGGTAACTATAAAAGGGTAAGTGTCTTCTGACACTACCTAGGGATTTTTCTACTGAGTCAATGAACAAATCAGCTACAGCTGATGGGTTGCTTGAACATACCTATTCCTCAACAAGTTGTGAGTACATGACATGAGTACATGAATGGTGCTGGTCTTTTTCAGAGTAATTTTTGTCAATGCAGTGCTGCCCGATGTATCAATGCCTCTTATCTCCTTGCTTAATTGTCAATATTTATTCAAACCTAGCTTACAAGGAAACAAACAAAAGTTTATAGACTAAACTAATTTCCAGGTAACTCAGAAATTCAAATTTATGTGTACCTTCTACAGAATACAGTATCCTGAGAAATAAAAACGGAAAATATAATTACTTCACTACATATGTAAAAGACTTAACTTCTGTGAAGTCTTCCCCCTCTCTTCCAAGTGGAAATATAATAGGAAGCAAGTGGACATTTTTGCTGCTCCCTTGTGGATGTGCTGGGGCAGAAGTTAATTCCTTTTTTATATCTTCCACCCAAAGAGCATGTCTTCATTAGATCAACAGAAGAATTTTTTTATTATTAATAAGTTTATCAATTCAAATCCAGCATTATAAGTTGATGATTAAGTACTGACTGGAATATGAAATTTTATGAGTTCAGGAATAACCTTCATTAGAAAGATTTAATAGACACACAAACCATCAGGAAGCTGTATCATGCAGATCTTATCTGTTGTATAATAAATCAAACAGCTCTCCATTAATTTATATCTTCTACATAAGTGCCTTTTGTGATGTTTCATTTCATATATTCTTGGATTGATTTGAAAATTAAGAGACAGTGATAGATTTTTAGCTTGTATCCATCAGGTAGAGTAAAAATATTACAAAGTCAACATTAATTAACAGATATCATCACATACTTCCATTCAGAAAATAGTAGGATTTTGAATACAGGCAAACAATTGCAAAACTGCAAAAAAACCCCACTCTGATCATGACAAAGACAGTTATAAAATGAAGGAGGGTGTAAATCAAGGACAAAGGAAGGCTTCAGAAAAGCAAAAGCTAATAACAGTTTTCATGAGAAATCATGATTTCTTAGGAAAAAATAGTAGAAAATACTGTGCACCATTGATCTTACAACATGCTGTGATATGATATTGTGTGCCTGTATGGATTTTCCAGCATTGGAATTTCCCAGTTAGGAAGGATTATATGTTTTCAATAAAATGTTGGTTTATTATCTGGTTTTTTGCAACCTGTAAACTCTGCTCTTCCAGATTTTCTTAGGGTGCAGTTTGCTGATCGCTGCTTAGCTTTGTGGCACATTCTATTGCAGTTATGCAGTATTCAAATGTTCACACTGGATACAAGTTGGCCTAAGAAAGGGCTCAGAAAATAGTTTCTTTCTTAATAGTCTTCACAGGCTGAGTCCCACAGGTATCGGTGCCTTTTCTACTCTTCAGCACCCTCTGAAGATCAGCTGTGAGATGCTATATATTTTCCACGTCTTAAGTGAGATTAGCTCTCCTTCCCTCAGTGGATGTAGGCTCAACCACACACCTGAAAACCATAATGGCCAAGCTGCAGGCACCACAGTCTCCTAGGTCTCCTGATCATCCAGCTTATACCTGGTTTCCTAAACATCCACACCAGAGATCTACCCAGCCTATGCAACCTTTAGAACTATCCACACAAATATCTTCTCACATACTGTGGGGGGAGAAGAGAAGAGAGAATAGAAAAGGAAGAAAGACAGGGAAGTGACAACCCCCAGCTTTCATCTCGAAATGGAGATAGGACACATCAGTGGTGATGATAGCCTAACCAATTTCTGAAGTAACGATTTTGCAAACAGGCTGAGTCATTTAAATGCCTAAACTGCACTTTCAAAAACAGGATATCCTGCAATGCTATCCAAGGTCACGCGCAGACTATGCTATCTTGAATAAGTTGTGATTGTATTACTTTGATAGGTGAAAAAAATATTTTCTGGAAATTTTTTTTGTTTCTGTTTATAAAAATGTCTTTATTTGATTTGCAATAGAACATGAATATTCTCAAATTACATTGAATCTGAGAAAAAAATTTCAGGATTTCATACTTAAGATTTGTGGGTAAACTTTTGTTTGGGGACCTTCTGTGCTAAGCACAGTAAGCATAAAGAGTGGCACAGAATCCTTGTTCTGAGAAATTTATTGTTAAAAGAGACAAGAAAGTAGAAGCAGCAGAAAATAGTATGTATGTTCCATTATATCTTTGGGGTATGGATGGAGGGAGGTCAAAGAAAGAACTAGGAGGTTACCTGGAAATACATGAAAAAAATAAAGGAAGAAAGAATATTGAATTTGTGATAGTTAGAGGAGAAAAAGGGCAAAAGAACTGGGTAAGAATAAACATTGGATGCAGTGACTATGAAGGAAGAGGAAAGTCAAACAAAGTAGAGAGACAAGAAAATGGTCAGATTGTAAACAGTCTGCAGCAAGGCTCAGGCTTTGGATGTGTCTGCAGCTTGTCCCACTGACTAGTGTTTCTGACTATTTTTTCATCTGAGGGACAAATGATGAGGGTGGAGAACAGAAGAGGAAAATACTAGTCTCAGTCTGTTAGCCTTAATCTAGTGCCATGGTGATGAAACCCTGGAACCAGGGAGAAGCACAAAAAATACCTGGGATCCAAAATTGGACTAAGACCAATCAAGCTCCCACAGTTCCTAGTTGGATAAATAGAACTAAATTTCCAGAAGCAACTGTAAGTATTCATGTGTAGCTCTTTTCTGTCCTCTGTGTAAGAAATCCACTGTTAATCCTCAGATTATATTTGCATATATGAGTTACATACATCTTGAATGAAAATGCAGTTTGTATATAGGTTACACAGCTTTCTGAATATGCACCAATTTGGATAAGACAAATTGCACACACACAGTTTTAGATACTGCTTAGAGGCACCCTTGAAAGGCACCCTTGATTCAAAAGCTATTAGCTACTCATCTTAAATCTCACAAGTCATGCAGGATTAGTCCTAGTATTATTAATGCAGAGAACAAAGTGATTGGAGATTCAAAAGTCATTTTAGATGAATTTAGTAAATTTTATAGCAATCTTTTCACATCAAAGGGTTAAGAGGATAATGGTTATGAATATACTCCTTGATGTTTAAAGGATCCTTCAATTCCACCTGAGGACAGTATAGGTCTGGAATAATCTATTATCCGTAATCAGATGGAGCATGCAATTTATTTTGGGTGAAATTCCTCATCTGCATAATTGTTCTTTACATACAAGAACTTTAAGGAAGGGAAATTCATCTTGCTACCTTAGGGTCAGGATGCATCATATGGCCCTTCACAAAAATTCCAATTCATGAGCTAAATTCAACAAACATAAATAATGCTAGGGAAGGGGAGGAGAGGGGAGGGGAAGGGAAGGGAAAAGATTTCCATTATGATCCACATTCACCCACCTGCATCTAAGATTTATCACACAATATCAGTGCGTTTGTCCCTCAATATTATCTGTAAAGGGAGTGTAGGTATTTAAAAATTGTTAGTATGTAACCTTTATTCTATTTGTTCTTGCTAGGATACTGAGAAACCTCCAGATTCTTTGCTTTTGAATCATTGAATTTTTAAAAGATATGTTCATGTATTCGTATTGCATGTGTGTTTGCATGTAGCTTTGTTTTCAAGTCTTTAAAAGAATAGAGACTCACATATTTTGTAATTCCTGTTTTAGACATTTAAGTATCAGACATTTGTATTGAAGTACTGAATTCAAGGATACATCTGCATAACTATAGTGCAATTATACTGTAAATATAGTGTAGTTCAATTTCTGAACTAATTGTTGATAAATATGTAATATAAATATATACATATAATTTCCACTCATGAATATAACTGGAAAAATCTGTCTTTTTTAATCTCAGATAATCACATTAACATTTTAATTGTTTTATTGGATTTGATACAAGAATTTTTCACAAAATCCTAAAATCAGATGTTTAGGTATCAGGCTGAGTTTGTTTTAATTCATACTTTTCAGTTCCTTTCCACTGCTTTGTTATGCTTCTGGTTTGCACACTTATCTGTGCTTTCTTCTATAGCCAACTTTGTTTCCAAGCAAACTTCTGTGTCTGTGTAAAACTATGTTGATAGAATCAAACTACAAACTTCAGTAAGAAAGAAGGCAATTTGTTTTCTTTCTCCCCTTTTATGTTGGTACTTTGGGGAATGAAGCTGTATTTTTTTATCTCACACACTTATATGTGGGCCACTACATATGAAAGTGAATAATTTTAGTATGAAAGTCTAAAAATTATGCAGCTACATAGCTTCCTCAGGACTGAACAGTGAGTGATGACTTCTGGGAACCTTATCTGAGAATTATCAAGCCTTATCTGAAAATAAGTTTAACTAAATAAATATCCCAAATGCATTTATATCTTGGCTTCCAAGGATAAAGGATAGACCCCTAATAGAGAGAAATGACAATGCCGGAACTCTACATTTTTGTTTTCCAGCCAGCACATCAAGCAAGCACATGTGCCCATGTGGATTGTGTTTAGAACTCCAAAGAAGCCTTTTTTTGAACCACTTTTGTGGTAAATATGTGATTAATTTCTAAATCAAGTATTTTAATTGCAAGGGAAGGAACAGGATGCTGAATAGTAATATCTAAATGAACGTGCACACTACAGGTTTTTGAGGAATCCCTGATATGTTTCATCTGTGATGGCTTAAACCAGTCTCAGTACTGCCATGGTACTGACGTGGTCAAGCATGAAAACAAACGCACATCTGCTTCACTCATTTTTTTAACTTTATTGTGGTTTCTTTGCTTTTTGTTTTGTTTGCTACAACACATTGATTTTAATTTTCTTATGTGGCTTTTCATAATTTTTTAAAATACATATGTTTATTAAATTAATAGTATTGTCCTTGAATTTATTGTAAAAAGACACAAGTACAAGGACAATACAAATCTGTACTTTTCATTATCAAAATCTTTCAATTTTTAGATCAGTTGAAAAGTTACTTACAGTCCTCAAAGAATGTCTTCAAAAATCATGTGTCCCAAGAGGAAGCCTAAAAACTGCAGACACTTCCTATTTATACTATCTTTCAACAACCAATTTTTTCCATTATTATTGGGGTGATGAGGAAATGACGTCATTAGCTCCCTGATGCAAAACTTTGCTACAAGTGAAGCTCTCTCAGTTGGTGTTCTACCTCTTCTCCAAATAGTCAGTGCGCCTGGTTAGAGAACAAGAAATGGATTCTTCTGAAGTGTAAAAATATTTCACATCTAGTTAAAAAAAAAAATCTGCTTGGAGCTTCTGCTATAGCCCGATTCTCAACAATATACCCCATTATATTTGTGTTGAACATAAATAAAACTATATGACTACTCACACAGTTGTTGGGAAAAACTGACCAAGCTGTACAGCAAAAATGAGAATTGCAGTGTAACAACATTGTAAGTACAGTGCAGTTAAGCTCTAGCTAATGAATCCAGAGTCTCTGACTCGAAAACAGGCAGGAGGATGTAGGTGGATTTTAAAAATCCACAGAAGTTACCCTCACTATCACCCCACCAATCCATTTCCCTTTCTGTTTAAAAGGGGTTTTACTTTTCAGCCTTACAGAATGTCTTCTTGGGCTTTCCTGGTGCCTTGGGCTGTGGTGATTAGGGAAATAATCATCTTGTAAAGTGCTGGAGATAAGGAAGATATTTAAATAGTGGCTTCTGTCTTTGTTTACCTCTGCAGAAGGCCAGGGACCAAGCAGCTAAGGGAAACATTTTGCAACCTTTTCAAATTTACAGAGTAAATTCAACAGCATTGCTGTGAACATTATCACTTGAGTTTTGTATTCCAGCTTGATTCTTCCCTAAATTAACTCTTCTGCAAGTAAATATATCCTTCTCAGTTGCACTCTTACAAAATCAACCTATGTCCTGAAAGTAACAAAACTGATGGAGTATGTTCCAGGTATGCAAACCAATTAGCCTACCTAGCTACAACATAATCTCAGTAAAATGAGTGGTCTCCAGTTTAAAAGAATCAGATATTGAATCCAAGTTATCTCATTTTCTTCACAACACTGTATGCCAATACAAAATCTTACATTGTTTTGTGAAAATTCACATCATCAATCTTGTAAGGTGCAGTGGAAACTTGCAGAGCAGCTGAAAGCATATCTGAAGACAAAACGATGCGATGAAAAGAATACCAGCGTTCTTACTCACACTATCTCTAATTTTTAATTTGCAGTCTTTTCACATCTAGTTTATTTAGCAACTGAATTAAGATTTGAAGAAAAAAACCTCACATTTCAATAAATCATTTAGTAGAATAATATTTTCATTATACTTTTAAAAAATAATAATGAGTACATAATCCCTACATTGTGACAATACCATAAGTTCAAATCAAAGTTCAAACAGTTATAGAGAGATAAAAGATATGTATGCTGATAAAAGGTATGTATGCTGACGTGTATTATATATGTATATTTGCAGAGGATATATATGTATATTTGGGAGAAAAGAAAGCAATAAAATGCAAAATTCAATCCATTACGGCTTTAGTTTTTACAGACCCCTAATATATTATGCACAGAGCTTTTTTGGCAACAACACAAGCTCAGAATCTTCCTCCAAATTCTGCAGAGAGCTTTAAACTGAAAAGGTTCTATTCCAGAAGAATGCAGCCTCTTTCTTCAAACTAAATATTTTGATAGGTTTGTTGCTAGTATGAATAACTCCTGCTACTTTTTGTATATTATACTAACATTCGATATTTGTCCAATTTCAGTGTTACTTTTACAATTACAATATATTATGAAAACCATATGAAGCCAGCTTTTTTTTTTTTTTTCAAACAAATGATCATTATGGCATTCGCATGATACTATTCTACAGAAAAAATAAATAATTTCATGCACAGTACTTTCATGACATGGGTCTTCTAACTTCATTGACTTTAGGACCCAAGGGAAGCCTAGGCACAATTGTCAATAGACCTCCTTGAAATAAAAACATCATTTTTCCTTCTGCCCATTGCAAGGAAGACTGAAACTGCCACTGATAATTAATCCACTGAGAGAAATCAATATTGCAACTGGTTGGAGATGAAACAAACCATAGCAAAATAAACTTTTGCCATGACAGTTCTTCAAAGCAGATTCTGTCTGTGGGCAGATGTGGAATCTTAATAAATGGTTGCAAAAAACTAGATGCCAGTTGTAGCAAACATTTGGATTTTGGGATATAAAATGCAGTTACTGTTCTTGCATGTGCTGACTTGCTTTTCAAGACATAGTAATGGTCCTTTATTTATAAAGACTGAAAATGTTTTGAAAGAAAGAAGGAAGACAGGACAGCTTGCAAATGGTCAATAGTGGGAACTGACTATAAGAAAAAATACCAGTATTGTATTGCATTCTGCTTGTACCATTTCTGGAACTAGACTGCCATACAGGAAGTTAGATTTTGTTATGAAACTCAAGAATTTGAGTGAACTGGTTAACATTTACAGACATATTCATTTCAACTCACAGTTGAAGGACAAAACTGTAGAAAAGAGTTTAGGTATGGATTACAATTTCAAAGAATGGAGTGGTGGCTGTTTTAATATAGACTCTTGATTGAAATCAAACCACTTAGATAAAATCAATAAAAACAATAACAATCTCCACAGCATCACAGGTGGAAATCAAGCCTATAGCTGTTTTGGGAGTAGCATTTAGCAGGAAATACCATGACAATCAATGACAATCCACTGATGTTTTCTGCTAGCAGCCTTCCTCCAGAAGTCTTTCAATGGGCCTTCAGAAGTGCCCAGACTTTAGGGCCAAAAGGCTAACATTTCATCCTGTCGTCTCAGCACGGGTGGTCGGTGAACACAAAATTATTCATGTTCCTTTGTACAAAAGGCTCTTGCACTTTATCCCCAGTATGGACCAAACAGGTTGATTTAGCTGAAGCATATCTCCCAGAAGACAGCCAGAGAGGTGTTGCCTGCTATCTCCTTTGACAGCTTTTATCAACAGTAAAAAAATATGTACCTGATTTCAATTTCTAGACATTGGCTTTGGGATATTTAGGATGTTCCACAGCACTCTCTAATTTCCTTTACCAGCCTCCTTATCATAATGTCTGGTCTACACTGTTTGCTGTAACCATTTTATCTACTTATCCATGGGGATTAGGGTCCTTCTAATTGGACTGTAACTGAATTTGGGCAGAACTAAATAAGGCACATACCTTGACTGACAATATTATTTTAACAGCTTTTTATGTTATTCTTTATATTAATCAAATTTTGAAAATATAATGCAGATAACCCCAAACATAATTAATCAATTTATCCTCTCTGAAAAACTTTGTGGATTTGTTTTGATTGTTTTCATTTTGGTGGTTTGTTGGGTATTTTGTTTGGCTTTTTTTGTTCTGCTTCGGTGTGTCAGTTTGGACCTGGCTACCTGCCAAGTCCCCAAAAATCCACACTGAAAGCCCCCTCCCCTTATATGAAGGAAATGGAAGAGGGGGGAAAAGGAACCAAAAGACCCAAAATAAACTGAACTGAAGCAGTATATATATATACATAAACTTATATACAATTACAAAAACCCCCTATTTACATATAAGAAAAAAAACAAACAACACCTCAAAACCAAAACAGAAAAACTGATATACGCAGAGTTAGCAAACAAAAGAATCTTAACGCTTTCCTTAAGAAAGCAGAACCGCGCCACCACCGCCACCGACGCCGCCGCCTCCCAAGGCCTACACTTTGACACCAGGAGCTCAGAGGGGCTACCTCTTCTCTCCAGTCCCAACGGAAAAGGTCTGACCTCTAACTTCCTTCCCCCTCATATTAATACTTTTGCTTACGTAAAGAAATAGAATGGAATACTGGGATATGGCCACTTCCCTAGTTTCGACCTGGTTGCCAGGAAGGCCTAGACCAAACCATTACGTTGGGGTTGTCTTTTTTTTTTTTTTTGACCACCACTTTATGCTGGCCGGGCCATTCTTCTACTTGTCTGTATTGAACCTAAATAGGTCTTTGATATCCAAGGAACCATCCTCTTCCATCTCAAAGATTACATTGCCATAAAGAATTTCAAAACAGAGTTACTTACCACTGTCTGTAAATTCTTCAGTGTAGAGAAAACAATATTTTAATTTCTAAAAGTTCAACCAAGAACATTCTGTTAGGCTTAATGTCTTCACACCTACATATACACACAGAAGTGCAACATGCAAACATGCATGCACATACGTATATGCTGTAATTTTATTTAAGTCTCTCAAAATGACATTTCCAGTAGGCTCTGCTAGCCTCATCCTAAGTCTTCCTTGCCTGCACAAGGAGTTGCATGGATGGCCCAAGGCAGCTACACACTCAGAACAACCAGCTCCATATCTTCTTTCAGCAGCAGAGAGAATCTTGTCTTCATACTGCAGCAGGTTCTAAGAAAATGAGAAAGGAGTAAAAAATGATTGGGCAAAATCATTAAATCATTTGTCTGACTCTGAAAATAAGGCAGGAATGTTACAAAAAATGGATTTGGGCTTTTTTTTTCCTGAGTAAGTAATATAGTTTCGCTTTTCAATGAGAGCCATACTATGATCACTGCCCAGCCAGAATTATAAGTCAGAAAATATTTCTGTAAGCCATTTGGAGGTGTACAGTTATCCTTTTTCTTTATACAGACGTTTTGTCATAGGGTGCTCCATTCTCTCATCAGCCCAGGGAGAGATTTTTTTCAGTCTATCAAGCCAGAAGAGTTCTTTACCACAAGCTATGCAACACACTGGAAGACAAGCATCACTGATGAAGGCTAGTCTGCTTTGGCTGTCAGTGAAGTTTCAGTTTCACATCAACATCCCATTATGATATGTGCTAAACCTAACTTTTCGATCTTCACTATGCTTCTAGTTGCAAGATTTTTGATCTCTGGAGCGAGTACAGCTGAGCTTTTCAGGCATGGAAGGGTGAAATAGCACCTTTGCATATAGAAGTTGCTATTCATAAAAACTAAGATCCAATCAAATCCTGAAACTTGTGGTTACTGTGAAAGCTTCTTTGCTTCTGGCAGATACGACCCCCACATGGAGCAATTAGTCAATGACTGACAGAAAAATTGTCTTCAAGCTCCACATCAACATATATCCCAACACACACAAACATATATTCTAGTTTTATTTTAAGATATAACTCAATGCAGTGGAACAGGACATCTGTATTAGGATTTTGCACAAAGCTTTGCTACCAATTGCATATGAGAATTTCATATGAGTTGGCTAATGGTTTTTTACAAATAAACTTTGAAACTGATTAGTGATACGCAAATAGGATAATTTTAAGAGTAAAAAGAACCTGAACAGATAAACAAGTACAATTAAAAATAATAATGACATTAAAAAAAATGTCTGCTTGGCACATAAAGTTGGGTATGCCGCAGGATACAAAATATTAGCAGGGTACCAGAAGAAATCTCCTCAAGAGTTTTCCACATAAAAATAATAACTAAAAAAAATGCCTAGAGAAGAATATAAATATATATGGGAATGCTACAGAACAAAACCCAACAATGAGTGCATCTCTACTGATATTTATTCTCGCCATCAGAAACTGCTATGTCCATTTATAGCAGAATAGATATCACAGAAAGGACCAATGAGACCTAGGAGTTTCCAGGGCAAAAGATCTCTGCACTGAATTATCTTTCTCATCCCATTCTCCCCTTATGGTCTTAAAAATAATAGGATAGTAGTAATCATAATTCAATTTTCTTAAAAAGCTGACACTAAAAATAATGTCTACGCCACTAGCCTCAAAGAAGTTGCTGTCAAAAAACAAGCTCAAGTATGGCACAGGAGATTCTTGGAGCATCTGAGAATGTGTGTGTGTATTATGTGTACGTGTATATTTGTGTATACATATGATCCTGTGCTCTGGCATCTGATGGTACAGATTTTCAACCTGTTTTCACAAGACCTCTGTGAGTCAGATATTTTCCAATACAGTTTATGCAGGAACAAACTAAAATGCAGCAAGGCAGGGAAGTCACCTTCAAGGAGATAACAGGGTGCAGAGCTCTGAGTCTTGTGATTCCCACCCCCCTTCTATTAAAAGCAACAAGACAGACAAGAAAATTCCTCTAGAGAGGACTTTGTAGTGCTATGGTTTTTAACCTCTCCAGTCCTCTGGAGAAACTGCAGTTTGGGGTTAGGTTTTATAGAAGCCCACAGCTTCTATAAAAGTGGCCCACAGCCCCCTCATGGAAACAGCCTAATGATGTTTGTTGTCAATACATAGCCTGAGTCTGGGGATAATTCATTATTTTAGTTGCGGCTCCTCTGCTTGAGGAGGGCTAGTGGAAAAGATATTACCAACTTCACAGCAAATGTCTCTGTTCATTGGAAGTGCATTTCAAAAATTAGGCTTGTGATTATTCCCCTCTGTCTCAGATAGAGGGAGCTTTCCCTGGAGGGGACGCTAGATGGAAACTAGTTTGTAATCTCCCTCTGGGGAAGAGTGTGGTCTCCTTTCTGACCACAAGTTACCTTTTTCCTATGTACCTATCCTGCTGCCCCATGCCACTCAATTGCTCTAGTTGCCCCTTTTATTTACTGCTTGTCAGCTTTCCTGATTCCAGGTATCATTTCCTTGATAAATATTTATTATGCCCCATGATTTCTGTTCTCCATCTTGCCAGCACAGTAAAAAGGCTTTTGTCCTGAGCTGCAGACACTATGGTAGCTTTCAAGTTCACTAGTTGCTTTACAAGAGATCATTTGTCTGCAGAGCTGGCCCTAAGGGTAGGCAAATTAAGTACCTGCCTGAGGAGCCAAATTTTTGACAAAGGGGTGGCTCACACAAGCTGCTGCACGCTGAGCACTTGCTGCCAGTGTTTCTGTCTGTATAAATTAATCACCATCGGGCATTGTGATTTCAGGAGGAGTCGAGACCCACAGGTTTTGAGCCTTGGTTAAAACCTTTTGAGCTTATTTCCCCCCAGGATGTAGAAAGCCCGATTTGGCCTGTAAGCACAGCAAGTATGGCCACATGCCATCGCAGGAAGCCCAAGCTGACAGGCCGGTTGCAGGCAGCCCAGGTAAAGGTTATAGCAAGACACCTATGGGACAAGTATGAAAGGGAGAGGAATTAAGCCTCTAACCCACAGGCTAGACCCCATTTATCTGATACGGAGGCACAAACAAAGGTGGGATTACGTGCACTGGCATTGAGAAACTGCAGTGGGATGCCTGGGTGGGATTCTCTGTCCTTTCTGAGAACAGTGGCAGTTCAATCTGCCTTGTTTCTTACCTGAACTACATCTGCTAACCCGCCACATTCCCAACTCCACGTGCTGACCTGAGGAGGTTTGATGAGAAGGACTGATTTCAAAAATAGATGGCCTGTGTGGCTGATTTATTTCTGCTAAAGCAGACTACCAGATCCTCTGAAGCTGTCTCAATTACCTCTATGTAAAGGCTGTTATTCTTCTCCTACAAGTAGTAGTCATGTTTGAGTGGCCCGATTTGTGCAGATTTGGCCTGCCTTGTCCACTTAAAAGACCATTAATCACCACTCCAGTTTATAAATCAAGGAGGCCAAGTTGCTGAGAGCAATTGAGAGGGTGAGGCTCCGCAGAAGTACTTAGCCAATTCCCAGACCCAGGCTTAGCATTTCTCTCTCCCTGCCTCTAGTCGTCAGACAATTCATCATCCTTCTCCCATTGAGGCAGAATGAGCCTGACAGAAAAATGCCTGAAAGCTAATCAATATGATCAACTTGAGGGGGAGAGAACATAAAATTTTTCTTTTTTGGTTTCTAAGTCTTTTAAATAAACACAACCTATTCGCTTTAAGATTTGGTAGTTTGAATTTACGAAAGACAAAACCAAAAGACAAAGAAGTGCAAACCAATACCAAGATACAAGAACAGAGTAAAAAAACACTGCAGACACCTTTTTGAAGTAGCTATCCATGAAGCAGAATAAAAGTGTCAGGCAAGGAATAGGACTATTATGATTGTGGATTATCAGTTTTGGCTACTATAGTCACACAAGATAGCTTTTCTTTTACAGCAGTGTCAAGTGCAATTGGCAGGCCAGAAGTCACAAGGAGGTCTACTCCTACTAAATAAACATCAGCTTGCACTGTGCTTGCATGTGGACTAATGAGGTTATGATAGAAAACCGATCTGCTCTGTAATAAGGCAGAGTAAGGCAACTTGAACAGGAGGTTTATATTCCTATTCTGTGATAAGTTGCTTTTACATATTTTGAGCACAGCCTTATTTTGGAGAGAGAGAAAACATAAATCGTTCATTGTACAGAAGAAAGCATGAGTGACAACTGTAAGTGGAATAGACAGTTTCCATTACCCCCTCACAGTTACTGAAGAATAATTTGCAAAGGCTGGGTAAATTGTGTTTTAAGAAGTGTAATGACGTGTAATAATTTCCTGTCAGCATGTCAGTTACAAGCAAAGTGAGTTTGATAATTTTGGGATAGGAGATGGAAAGAACTGAGCATGAAGGGGAGGAAATACAGAGAGAAGAAATGGGAAGGTCTTTTAGCATTGCTGGCTTCAGAAACTAATGAAAACATAATTGTAAAAAACAAACAAACAAACAGAAAAAACAGGTGGAGTGCTAGATAAAAGCAAGAGCTGTGCAGCAACCCGCCCAGATACTAATTCCCATTTGCTTTCCCATTAATCTTGCATAAAGATTCCAGGTCACAGGTCCAGCTACAGGGAGTATTAAGCAATTTAGTAGGATTGGAAATGGCTCAGAAATCAGAAAATAAATAATCAGGAAAATTTCCTTTTCTTGTCCTGCAAAAGGCATCTGTATCATAATGCATAAAAACATTTCTTCTCTGTCTCTCTGAGAAAGCGAAAAAGCCCCAAACAAATCTGAGGGAAAAAAAAAAAAGAAAAAAAGAAAAAAAGAAAGAGTTGGGATGTATTTGACTGCCTGCTCTTGTCTTTGAAAATGCACAGTGCAGTAGAGATCAGTAAATGCCATGGCTTATAGATCAACCTAAGATGAATGAGCCAGTTATTTTCACACTGCTTCACTCCTTCTTCTCATTTTTATCTTAAAGACAGTATTGTCTGAGATTTATTATTTATTAATTTTGTTGTTTTATCATACTGGCAATTCTGTCAGGAACATAATATTTACTTTAATCCAGCCATGGTTGAATCAAATTTCCAGTCTCCATTATACACATATGCACCTATAGGTAGTCTGCTGACCTCATGATGCTTATTACTGATTTACATTGCTGCAAAAGTAAAGCAAATTTGACCCTTGGCATGTAAATCTTACATTATCCAGCCCTCCTTCTTGACAGACGATGATTTCCCCTCTTCAGTACATACAGTTTTCCAGACCAATTTCCTAATCTTAAGCAGGACTGTTCCTACCGTTTCTTCATTTTTGGTGGTGGAAGAGGTGTAAGAGAGACCATTTTTCTTAGAGAAGCTACTTTAGTATTGAATATACCAAGTGGCACCATTTTCCTAGCAGTCTATTTCTCTTTTTACTCTTGTTTTAACAGTGGTCTTGCACAACTTCCACTGCTCACTGAAATTTAAGCTTTTATAGCATAGAGTACTTCTGGCCTTAGATACGCCTTAGAAAAAATTCTTCTACACATCAAATGTTGAATTCACAGGTTAAAACAGAAAGGTTATTCAGCTGGTTATCCAGCAAGGTAAGCAAGTCTTTTTTTTTAAGGTACGCCACTTTGTAAAACAGGTATTAAAATGCTCTGGGTTTGGTGGTTTTAGTTTGGGTTGTCTGGGTTTTTTTCTCCATAAAACATGCACAGCTTTTACCTGCGAATAGGTTTGAATGGAAATTTCACATAAATTTCTTTATTTTATTTTCTAATGTTTAAGAAGATCCAAGGGTAGTAATACCTTGGGGCTGAGTACAGAACCACTCAGCTTATTGCCGCATGCTGACTTAGAGAAAGAACCTGACGTATTTTAATTGTGTGACAGTGTATTTGTCACCACTAATTTTGAAACTGATTGCATTGGAATACTTACGCTATGAATGCAAACACATGCCAGACAGCTGGAAGAGTGTGATAAGTCTTATTTGTCTTCAAGGTGTGCCACTGAAGTAGTCTCCTCAGACTGTGCCTTTCCTTTCCCTTCCTCATATTCAACAATAATCATCTGGGAAAAAAAAACAAACCAGAGAAAGCTTTTTTTAAATAAAGGTTGAAAACAACATAGACACAAAATAATTAGCACTGTCCTAATGTTACACATCATAACAAATGAAAACATATTTCAAATGTGACAACACAAGTAATAGCTCTCAAATCTTAGTTTCAATGAGGAACAGCTTTTACATGAGGGTTTTTCTGTGAGGTTCTTCAAGAATCATCATTTCAGGTCAGATTCTACAGAATTCTAGCAATAACTCTTTGGTTACTCAACCCAAATGTCCTTTAAAATGTTACAATGCAAAGCTATATCTCCTGCTGTTAGGCATAAGACATGGAAGTTAAACCTCCAGAATGAGACATCATATTGCACTCAGGAACAATTCTGAGAAGCATGGTGTGATCTGGATTAAGAAGAAACCAAACATGAACTACTACCTAAATGTGATGGTAAACTGCATATAAATTGGTGGAGGGGGTGGGAGGGAGTGGTTTTGTGTATGCACAAACAGAGGACACCTAAAGGAGCCAGGAGTCTATTTTACTTCTGTAAAAAGCTTTAACAGTGTGGTGCTGAATCATGTACTTCCCTTTGAAAGGATGTGCAAGAAAACTGTGAGGTTACAGAAACTAGGAATAGAAATGATCCATATGCTGTATAAACTGCCATGTGGTAAAACATTAAAGGAAATCAAGTGATTTGGCTTATCAGAAGAAAGAAAGAAAAAAGATCAAGATGACTTAATTATAGCATAAGTATTGTGCAGTGAAGTGGCTTCTCATCTAGTAAAGAGAGCATAAATAGAAGCAACAGCCATAAGCTGAAGAAGACAGATAAATTCATATTAGCACTAAGGTATGCTTTTACAGTGACACTAACTACCAAGGGAAGTGGTAGATTCTCCTCTACTTAATATATCCAAAGAATGGTCTGGAAGTCTGCCTGGAAGATATGCTTTCATCAAACATAAATCACTAAGCTCAGGAAATAAATCTATATGACCTAATGGCTCTTTCTAGCCCTTAGATCCCAAGTATTTATAAAATATGGTATAGATTAAAATTTAACTAATAGCTTTGAGACTCTCTTTGGTTTCTGCTAAATTATTGTCTGTTTTTACATACTTAGTGGGTATCATGGCCTGTCTCTGTTTTCTCAAAGAGCCTGGGGTCAATTCAGAAGTATTTCTCTTTACTGTAGAGAATAATTCTAAAAGCAGCTAAAGCCATACGACTCACATATGCTCATAGTGGACTGAAGAGCAGTCCAGCAAAAAAGTACATGCTTCTTATTAGGTTGTCTCCCTAAGCTGCACAGAAAAAGAGTTTGAAGACATGGTATGTGTTTTGAAGGTTATGTTCTTCCACAGTTCACAGAATTTATTTCAAACAAACACAAGAAAAACTCCAAGCATTATTTATAAGTCCTGATCTTCTTTAGCTAGAACTTGGTGAAAACTAATTCTTTAATATCCTTTTTGTTCTTTTACAGAGAGCTATCGATGGACCTCCCTTTAATCGATACAGAGCTAAACAAACAAACCAATATTTAACTGTCTGAAGTTTCCACTGTTGTAATATGTAATCACAAATTAAAGGGTTTGAAAAACTTCACCTTTATGTCTCCAAAGTGGCCATCATTGCAAATTAGGCTAATAACATACATTATTAGATATTCTTAAAGTAAAACTAAGTATAAATGGGGTTTATAAAAATCATTATTTCAATTTAAAAGATATAATGCGATCAAAATACAAATCCAAATCACAGATATATGGAGAAACTAGCAAATTATTAGTGTTTCCTGTCATTCCTCAATTTCTCTCCTTTGAATATTGCTATTGTAAATGCTGTGGTTCTCATTACGTTGTGACTCTAATTAGAATTTGCCATATCATAGGCTCTCTTCAGATACCAAGGCAGGTGTTTGGAAGTGCATATTAATGATCATTGTGTTTCATATTGTTTTCATTTCTAAGAATATCTAAACAATGAAACTTTAAAGTGTTTTAACTTAAATGTGGTGGAAGTAATCATTGTTTGCAAAAGAGAGATCAAACATGGACTAGGCTTACAAATCTTTCTTTCCCATAAAGATCACTTCTGCCACACATGGAAATAAGGAGTATGCAGTCTTGACAGATCCCCTGATCCTTGCCTTTGTTATGGAGTGAGCTAGGACACATGGTGTGCACTGGTCTGTGAATTGCCCTGGACTGACAGGAAACTGAGCAGATGCTTGTCAGGGCTGTTACAGATTCTTTCACCCCCTCTTGGCAGCTTGAGGCATAACCATATTCCAAGCAAGGATGTCCTCCACCACAAAGAGGCTTCGAGTGAAGGAGGTTAAACACACTGAAGGAACTGCCTTGTCCCCCAGACATGGGGTAACCAGCAGTGGAGTTGTAGTTTTAGAACTCCAAACCCTTTGCTTTGAGGGTTTATACCTTTTCTCCAGCACCAGCATAATGTCTTCTACAGCTACAGCAATCTGAAATTTGCCATTTCTCTTTTGATGCACCTCAACTTGGACAAAAAGTCTGGGGCACATAAGTCTGCCAGAAATATGGAGTGGCTGAGGTCTGCTGTGCCTCTCTGAAGATATTTTGCTCCTGTACAGTTCTCAGTATGGTATCTCTCAATGTCATGTGGATCTTTACTCATCCTGAATTTTCTGGCTGTGGAAACACAACTGACAGGATTCACATGACCCTCACATCGATCTTAAAACTATTGAAATGGTGGACATCATGACTAGATATTCTACTGATTTTGTGGCACCCATTTCCTTTGTATCTTAGAGTTTCAAGAAGGGAATAGATCAACATCTTCTTTCTTCAGAATAGACTGGCCTCCAAAAAGTCAGGATTCCAGTTCATGCCATAGGGAATACCAAATGCTCTCTATACCCTAAATCACATAGCCATTTCAAACAATCAAGGACCTATAACAAGGTCCAAAACTCATGCATGGTCAAGGTGAAAGGTTAATTCAAGTGCTCAAATGAATCACACAGGACAGACCTCTGAGACAGATACACTTGACCTTGGACAGGAGGATTAGTGAAGTCTACTGAACCATGACCATTCTGCATAAGGGTGATGACTACCCATATCAGAATCACAGAACAGCCAGAATTGGAAGGGACCTCTGGAGATCATCCCACCCCTCTGCTAAAGCACGTTCATGTAGAGCAGGTTGCACAGGATCATGTCCAGGCATATTTTAAATATTGCCAAAGACAGAGACTCAACAACCTTTCTGGACAGCTGCATGTTCTTTTGCCATGCCTTTAAGCAGCCTTATAATCTAGGTAAATGTTCAGTTATACAAAGGCCAAATGTCATAAAATAAAATGCAGACAATTTTGGCCATATTGGTCCAGTGGAGGCTGTGTTTCCATGTGCAGCGCTCTTCCCTTCAGTGTGCTTTAACTAAAACACCCCTTGCAGTAAACTATGGGGAAGTAGTAGAGCTAGAACCAACCTCTGCTCCCCAGAGGTGCCTGTGACACCATGGAGTGTGACAGTGAGACCTTAATGCCATTTAGCTTCACACAGTACCTCCTGCATCCTTGCCCATCTTCCTGAAGGAAATCTGCCCCAACACCAAAGTATGCAGCTACAGGCAAAGCAGTGGGTTAGACTCACTGCTGGATATGTCCACATAGAAAAAAAGACATTTGAAAATCGTTTTAGCCTCCTCTAAAACTGCACACTATACTGTTAGCCGCGATTTTCTAACTGAGTGCCAGCATGGTGTGGTAGTGAGACTGCTCTGACCATTGCAGTATGTCTAAGGTGCAATTACCTGCTCCTAGGTTCACCTCTCAGATGACTGCAAATTCAGAAACTTCTGGTCTCATTTAATAGTGTACAAGGTCAGTTCTGTTTAAGCTGCCCACAGCTGTGTTACTTCTGTTTTAAAGACTCTGTGTAAAGCTTGGAATTTTGCTTGGAATTTCAGGGACTATGCAAAAAGTATGATGAAGTCCTGAGCTGCAGGCACTTTGGCCAAGGTACAAGTATAGAAATGGTTTCTAAATGCCGTTAAAATTATGAAAGCTTTATTATTCATGATGACACTGATTATCTGCCCCCATACCTCACTGACAAATTCAGCCACTGCTTTCAGATGAGATATCGCACTTTGTCCACAGACAGCCCTAGAGGTAGGAATTAATTATTAAATACTGGTTGATGATAATTACATGATAACTTTATTGACCAAAATCAGAAAGGAATGTGTGATGTGTTCTAAATCGTCTCAATAAAATGACTCGTCTGAGAAAAGAGAATGTCTTAGCTCTTTTATAAACCATCTTTAGAAACCTCTTTGTCAAAAACACTAGCATCATGCTCTAAAAGCATAAAATGGGAGCACACATTTTAAGCCAAATGTTTTCCTTGTCAGCAATAAATGAAATCTAGATAATAAAGCAGAACAGTAATTCAAATTCAGTACTGAGGATCACATTCAAACTGCGTGTCCCTGCATAAATTCATATTTAAATTTAGTTTTGTATACTCTTATGACTTTCAATAGTCACCTTTTCAGAAACGATGTCTGACTTCAGTCTTCAAAGTGAGTGGTCTTAAATGAGGCTTCCAAAAATCAGATAACATTTACCAAAAAGAAAAGCCAAGCATCTTCCAGTATATTATTATTCCTTACAATTGCAGTCAATATTAATTTTAATACTACTGGTTAGTTATCTGTAATTTTAGAAGAAAAAGTGTTTCAGGAAGTACTACTAATACTACTTCTTTTCTGATTCTTTTTGGATATCAGTGCAATAATAGAATTTCCAAGTTCAAGGGGGAATGAAAGGAGAATTTAGGTGAAAAATAGCAGGATTGATAGCTGCATATTGCTTCTCTCAGAGTGCTGTCATTTATATCTGTGGACTACTACTTGCACTCAAGAGTATTTTACATACATGTAGATCCAAACAAAGAGACAGGACATATGGCAGGAATAAAAATACACAAAAGTAGAGGAATATTTGTGACAGAAGTAGAAGAAATGAGTTTTAGCATGCACATCAGAAATTAGACCTATGACAGGAAAACAAGGTGTTAGAACCCCAACAAAATGAAGCCCTAGCATTTTAACAAAACTTTAATCTTCTCAACATCCAAGGTGATAAAGTCTCCTGAAGAATGGGCCTAGAGACTGAAATTAGAATCACAGATAGATCCATGTAGATCTACAGCTTTGTAAAAGTAGATGCAAGTGACAATTAGAGGTATGGCTAAACAGTCTAGTCTGGTGCTTTCCCAAACCTTTGAAGTTAGTGTGGTTCAGTCCCTGTCCAACTACAGGAACCCAGTCATTCTCACTGCATAACTCTTACTCCATGCCCAAATTGGAACTGAGCACTAAACAACCAGGCGAAAACTCAATAGGGCTAAGAGGACACTTTGCAATGGGATACATGCCTTACAGAGAGTCTTAGGGCTCACAGTGTCAGCTATGAGACCTACTGAATCAACATAAACTGGTATCAATTGGTGGAAAATCAAGGACTCATGCACACAGAATAATACAGTACTGTATCCCTCCTACATTCTGAAGGACCAGCTCCCCCAGGAGGGTGACACCTATGCAGACTTGCATAGCACTGCTGCTATGGCCTTCTCAAGCATATGCAGTAGAGGCAGGGATGGCAGAAATGACAAGCAGCTGGTAACAGAAGACAGCATATTGTCTCAAAGAAGGCTGTCAACATGGTTCCCCCATGGTTTCCAAATCTGAAGCCTCTCCATGTGGTCATATGCTATGTATGAAGCAGGGTACACTAGACAGATTTGTGGCTGAGTAAATGCAAGAGCATCTGAGCCCAGCCATGAGGACAACTGATACACCCTGAGGACACCTTTATGTAATGTCTGCCTTGAACACAACGACAAACAGCCTCCCAGTCCAGCTGGCCTAAAAGTCAGAAGTTACTCCTGACATGGACCACATCATTGTACAGATATATCTTTGTCTTAATTTTGGATTGATAGCTCCAAGGACAAATGAAAGAAACTCAGCACCTCCTTCACTGTTCTTTAAGAAGACATGAAAAAAATCACATGCCTTAACATAAGAGACACTGGAAGAAGGTTGTGGGCGATGCAGAATAAGAACTGTCTATTTTTATTCTGGAAGTGGGCCATCTATCCACTTCTCCAGGAAAGTAATGCTTACTACAAGTGTAATCACTGTAACTGAATCATTGTGTTGTCTGGATTTTTCTTTTCTCTCTTACTGCCTTGTTCAATACTCTGCCCTTGACAGTATATCTTTCCAAAGTCTGTTTCACTGAATAGTCTTTAGACAGTTCTGGTAGCTTTTAAATAGCAGATTGAAAGCCAAGTCAGATAACAGATAGAAATCATATATAATGGCAAGAGAACAGAATTAGTGGAAGCTTTATAACAAAAATGGTATTTAGAAGAGAAATGATTAATCAGTATTGGTTGAAATCTCCTGTAATGATGAATAATTCAATATATAACTAGTAAGAGTGTCACTAGTCTGTATCCCTATACATTTGGTTCATCTGAGAAAATCACTATGTAAATAGAAAGAGCACAAAAGCACTCCAAGGCTTCTGTAACAATGGGAAATTCTTTATTTAAATAATGGAATTAACGTCAGCCTGAAGCTTTCCTGTGAATTTCTGATGTAAAGCCGCAATTTGCATATCTGTGTGTATGATATAGATTATCACATATAAATAAAGA
This sequence comes from Manacus vitellinus, assembly GCF_001715985.3. Taxonomy (NCBI): domain Eukaryota; kingdom Metazoa; phylum Chordata; class Aves; order Passeriformes; family Pipridae; genus Manacus; species Manacus vitellinus. The sequence goes on from NW_021939256.1 coordinate 6,010,372, forward strand.
TCTGCATAGCTCTCTGAATTTTTCCTGTACAGATCTATGAGTAAGTAATAAGGTACTGCCTATTCTGGATTTCTCTCGGTGTAAAGTAACATTAACTCCATAGCATACAAGGGTACTTTAAATTAGTGGTGTGTAATATATGGGTGGGCAACAGTCTCTGCACCGTGGCCCTGGAGTGCAGTTGTGAGGGGGCAGCAACAGCCCAATCCAAACTGAGAGTTTGGGCCCAAAGATCTCCCTTCCCTGATTTCCTCTATCCCTGAAATTACCTGTTAGTACACTGTGGTGTGAGGAAGAGAACAGCAAGCAGTAACTCGGTAAAAGTTCATTTGCATGTATGAACCACCCAGAAAAGCCTGTAAATTAACCAACAACCAGCATCCCACCCCTCCTAGTGACTAACAATAAATACCAGTCTCCCATGCACCCTGCCTTATGTGAGGAGAGAAGAGAGCCATCACAGCTTGATAACTAGTTCCACCTCTGACAGGGGTCCTCCAAGGACAGGGGTTAGGTGCCCTTTTGCTCCTTTGGCATCATCTGACACATAAAGGACAACTCAGGAAAACAGCCTCAAAGTACAGACTATGTAATCCTTGACCACACACTAGCAACCTACTTTGATCTTTTGACTGGAGTGGCAACATTACACTAGTGAGGAATTAACACTGAGGTGGAAGATAGAGATCTCCCAACATGTGGGAGACAGTCTTGATCATTAATTCACTCCTACCTAGGATTTGAACTGCTGGCAACAGCTACATCCCCCCCTAGTAATTCTCCCAGCTATTCATGTTCCCCTTTGTTTATGTGGTGCCTCACTCTACTCATCTAATCCTGCACTGATAGGGGAAGTCATTATACAAATGAGAGGATATAGCACAGAAGACAACATAATCTATCATTTCTTCCTATAACTATGAAGTTGTATGGTATTCCTTCAGGCAGATCTGGAAAGAGAACCTTGGGGGCAGTAACACGTTCACTTTGCCCATCTTTGAAAAGAATCACAAGAAGTTTGACAATTGTAAAAAATTATGCTGCATCTTGGTGTCACTTTTCATACACTTGACTTGTTTCTCATCCATTGGTCTATGAACTGCCACCAGTTTAAAGGAAAACAACACACGAAACAATTGCCAAGAAGATAAATAATAATAGTTCCTAGATTCACACATATTTGATTTTAAGTGAAAAACAGAAGCAACATGACACAAGGTGGTTGGGGTTTTTTTCCCAAATCCAACAGATTAAGCTGCTGCATTAAAAATGGTTGAGAGACATAGAGCTAAAACACAATCAGATCATGCTTGACATTGGCAGCTTGCTCTAAAGCATCTTTTGCTTTTGCAGTAATTGAGAAGTTCATATTTTCTCATCCTGAGTTCCTAATTTAAATTTTGTCTGCTAATCAAAAATGATAAAGTGCTTCCTGGTTAAAACTAGAAATTTAGACAGCTTTTTTAGATGTTCTTTTTAAAAAACATCCTGTTCCTTTTACATAAATACCAAGGAATCCACTGACTTTTCATATATCAGTTACTCAAAGGTGATATTTCCCCATCACAACTCTTTCCTAGAACTGAAAAAGATGAGATCTGTTCTGAGAATAGCAAAGTTGAGGTATATAGGGTAAACCACTTTTTTTCCAGAAATTAGAATTCTAAAATAACGGAAGTATTTTCTATTGAAAAATTTTACAACTTTACATGAATTTCAATTTTTATTAATATTTTGCAGATACATATTCGGTGTTTGTACTTTGGTTAAAAAAATACTTTTTCAGAACAGAATGTAGTGTGTTTAAGACCTCAGTTATGAGTCTTGGGAACACAAAAGAACTAATTTTATGTTAGCTAGATAATAAGGTTTCCATTGAGAAGAAACTTCCTTGAGGCAAATAACTAAAGAAAAAACTTTTTTTCATAAAAATCTATAACAAAGACCCTTACAGAGGACAGTAAAAGCAGTAAAAGGCACCAGGACCACACAACACTTAAAGGAACTCAGGTATTGAGTGTGTGAACTATTACTGGAGACACATAGACTATGACACATAGATTATAACTTAAAGAAATTTGTAAGAATAAAAGATACAAAATATACAAAACAGGAGTCACTGGCAAATTGTTCAAATCTCCAATGAAACCTAATAAAACTAGAGAAGGGTTTAATGCAGCTTTTGTAAGAAAGCCATGCCTTAAAGATCTGCTCGAAGCTTTTGAAGGTGCCAGCAATTATATGAATAAGTTTGAACTAAATGATACATATACTTGAATTTCTAAGCACCACACCCAGAGTCCCTTACCATTGCCTTCTAAAGAAGGCAAGCCGTTTTGGAATAATATACAAAGCTAGAAAATAAAGAGTGTGAAAGGAAAGTTCAGTATCTGCCAAAAAAAAATGTTGGAAAGAAGGAAAATATGGAGACAACAAACTTTGCTGAGATGGAAAATTATTTACAATAGTCAAAACTAACACTGTATAAAAAGCATTGCAGGGGAACATGCAACTTAATGACTGATCACATGACAGAATGTCAGTAGAGATGCAATGCCAACACAAGAAAACAGAAGGTACACACAAAAAGATATTCTTAACTATATAGTTTTGAACTATTATCCTTACCCCTTGCAAAGGGACTCGTTCACAGTTCACTGTTCTGTAGCAGGCAAACAAAGCAATAACGCTATCAGGAAGGAAAAGTAGTAAAAAAAACTAAATTCATTATGCTACCATTATTTTTTTTATTAGTTCATACCCTGAATACTTATGTGTCTCCAGTTATCTTAGTTCATAAACTGACCTTACCCCAAAACACTCCAAATAGTAAAGACAAAAAAAATGCAGAAAGAGGTAGAGTTATAAAGGGTATGGAATAATGCAAGGAAAGACAAACAAGACTAGGATTTTTGGCTTGCAAAATAAGCTGCTCAAAAAGGATGCAAAAATATTTCAAGGATGAATATTTATACCTTTACCTATTTGTAGGAAGTAGGGACTCATAGCAATTCTTATACTTTTTTCTTCCCACAAATGCTTTTGCACACATTATTATGCACTAGCAAAATAAAAGACCTAACTGCTTCGGTTTTCATCTGAATACTACAGTCCATTTTGAAATACTAAAAAAAAGTTGCAAACACATTCAAACAAGAGTAAACAAGGAAAGTGGTGCAGTGAATTAAGGTGTCATGGTCCCTTATATTAGCACTACTCAAATGCACAGCTTTGCAGTACCTCATCTGGGCTGCCAGGTTGTGAATGCATTCATGCAGGATGGAGACACAGGAAGAAGCACTGAAATGAGCAACAGATGAAAACCAAAAGTTAAATGCTTACTTCCAGGGCTTTGTTTCTTGATAAAGTTGCTGAGAGGTCAGCCAAAAGAAATGAAAGAAAAGAAACAAGCAGCAAGCCAGAGGAGGTTTGTATTTGGTAAAGGGGAAACGTGTCAATACAAGAGTTTGGAGGTGACTGTGCAGAAGCAGAAGTGTAAGTGAAATAGCTCATTTTGATGTGACAGCATTTTTGGTAGATTTAAGGCAATAAGGTAAGTGTTGCTAGGAGGTTTCTAATAAGCAATTTAAGAAGTCTCAAGTGCCTGAACAAAAGCTGTGTAATGAAGGGCATCAAGGGGATTCAAAGATGTTAAACAGGAAGGAAAACAAGCACACTATATATAGGAACAAGTAATGAGAAGGGAGAACTAGAAGAAGAGGGAGCATTTTAACACAGCAGTGTTCACAGCTTTCTAGGTTACATCTTTTGTTACCCATAGCAGCAAACACAGACCAGAGCAGAACAGAGTAATTCAAAAATTAAGGCAAAGGGGAAAAAAAGAGTGAGTATAGCTAGAAGAAAAGAGGGATTAGATATAGTAATTTTTTTTTATTTTGAAGCTTTGGGTACTGAGGTAGCCAGAAATTAGTTTTATCAAGGTTTGATGTTGTTACTAAAAGTTGCCAGAACTACAAAGCTGACAAAAGTTAAGGATATGAACATTGGAGTAGCAGCTGTAAACATCTTTATGGTGAGGTAAAATGGCATAATAATTAAACACTATCAGGAGTTTCTAGATGGCAGAGAGATAAATAATTCCATGCTAGAGGACAGAAATAGCCAGAGTACTAAATATTGTGATTAATGAGGCAAATATTTTTAACAGGTTTGAGTTAGTAATTGAAACCTTGCAAAAGAATGTACCCAAGAAACAAATTTATTTGAAGTCATCCTTGTTTCATCTTCTAATTTTATGCAAGGACCGGAAATTATGCAGTTGTGCAATGTCGAATAAACATTTTTTTATATATTAACTAAGAGATAAAAAGTGAAGAGGTTTTTCTGTCCAAAGTTTGTGAAGCAGCTGTTTACAGTGCATTCTGAGGTTGAGAGAGGTTTCCTGGGATAAATCAAAGCTGGTCACATGCTATGTGGTATTTCCACTGTGTCCTTGATTATCTAAGAGCACAGCAAGTAATCAAGAGTATCTTTCCAGCTCAGCAGAAGCTATTTCCACTGACTTTCTCTGAAAAAGAGGCTTCACTTCAGCTGAAGTATTTGCAGTAGCTGGAAAAATTGAAGGCTTTCTATTTTCCCCTAGGGCCTATGTGGCTTGTGTCCATCAGTAACCTAGCACATTATTAGCTACAGAAGTATTTACTGATTATGGGAACCTGCTTTTCTTCTTCCCCTCCATTTACAAAACACATGATTTTATATCACTGTTCACAGATTGAATATACCTTCACTGCTAAAATCCATTTGTAAACACACGCTTCTGTCAAGTGCCTGTGGGTGCAGCTACAAGTGCTGGAGGTGGCTGGCAGCTCTGCAGGAAGTTGGGAGGCACCTGAGGAAAAGCAACTCTTTTGTGGTGGACTGGTGTTCTGCTTCTGGTGTTTTCCCTGTCCAGGCAATGCTTCCTCAGCTCAGAAAGGGTGAGGCACCTCCTTGCCACCACCACATGATGGTTTCACAAAGGGGCTTCTTCCTTTAGTCCTGAATTTCTCCTGCAGGATCAGACTAGCATAATTTGAAGACCTTCTCCTTCCAGTCATCCCTGTTTTGATACCTGTGCATGTATCTCCTCTGGAATCCTCTCTGTTGGAAGTGAAAAAGGCACCTAATGACAGATTACAAATGTCCAGAATTAACTGGATGTTAACCATTGTTAAGCATCCAACATTCAGCCTGGAAATGCCTAACCACTAGAAACACAGAGCAGTTGCAAAACATTCCCAGAAACCTGTTCCTACACTTTAATTTTCCAACATTCAGGAGTTACAACTCTCCAGTCATACTGAATTTCTTCTCCTAATTTTCCCCAGGTATGGAGAAGGGCACGTATTAGAAAATCTCAGTTTATACACACCATCAGAAATACAGTTATTTGAAGTTTTGTGTAGATCGATTTTTCATTTCAGGAAGAAGCATTACATGGGATAGTACCTCCCCATACTTAATAAACAAAGAAAAAAAAAGAAACAAATTAAATTTTCCCATAAAAGCTACTTAATATAAAGAGTGCCATCTGCTGGCACGAATGAAGTGAGGCATTGTTCATAGGCATCGAGGTTCAATAAAGTTTTGCTAGGCCCTGTTAAGGGCACATTTCAACTCTAAGCTATTTCACACTTTCAATTTTACTTATTCATGGTACTGCCTTTTACAGAATAAAAGTGCAGTCAAGCACAGTGGTGTAGACAGCTCTTGTTGTGTGAACATGGTGGGGAAAAGCATCATTTATTAATTCACATTTTTATATTCACAGGGTGTCTTTGTTGATTTGGGATTTCTTTGTCTATTTTTATTTTTTCATCATTAATAGATTTTTAAACAAATATTTTTGAGAACCTGAAAATTAAAAATGTAAGACATTTCCTAAAATACTGTGGGTGAGACTTTTAAAAGTACCTGCTTTCCACTGTACCTCATGCCAAACGTATTTAAATAATTGTCAAACAGCTTCAAAAATCCAACTTGCAGGTCTCGGGTTTAGAAGCACATTATTGATAAAATAATGTTGTGTACCTTCTTGGTCATGTGAATCTTCTACAAAGGCGTGTGGATCAAGCCTTCCTGACTCATAAAATGTTACTTGAATACCCTTTAAAAGTACTGCCTCCTCCATAACCAGGATAAAAAGTATGTTGCCTGCCGTTGTCCCAGGTCCTGACCTGTGCCAACAACAAGCTGAACAGTGAGGATAAGTAGAGGGGGTGAGGATGGAGGAAAGAGGGAGACAGTGTGCTACCTTACAAAAAACTCATTTGTCTAAAACCGAAGTTAAAGTAACATTGCCCTTTGCTAGCTCAATGACTGCTTACTGAAGAAGTCTACTTTGCATTTGGGTGTTACCATTATTAGCAACATTTGCACTTCATGTTATATTGGTGAAGTAAAAAAAAAAAATCTTAGAAAGTCCACATTCACTGCAAGGATAATAAGATTATTATTGTTCTGAAACACTGGAGTTCAATTTCTGATTTCCAGCAGGTTCACAGCAAAAGATACTTTATAGTCTTCCCTAAAAAATTATCATTCAGATTATGACTAACTCACACTCCCTCCTCTTACTTTTTTTGAGGTCATTACATGACAAAGTGTACCAGACCAATTCCTGAATAGATAAGCTCCTTCCATATCTCTTTTCTAATGATAACAGCTTTTCCATTTTGCTTTTCTTATAATGTTGTTTCACATCTGACTCTTCGTTTGACTTCCTCCACTTTGTTGTGCAGTTCCTATGAATTATTGAGGCAGTTTCCAGTTAAATCTCACTATCCAAATTAAGCATTCCTATTTTTAATTACCCACTTCGCTATTATCCTCAAAGCATTTACTTCCTCTCTACTGTCCATTCTCTTATTAGTCAGATTAGCAAAAATCCAAGAGGACTACTTCTCCAGGTACTTAACCAGGCAAATATCTCAAACTCTGGATTGGTGCTTTCACCAGTCCTGATGATAATATCTTCCCAAATATTTGCTCTCTAGGTCTATGAAATAGAAGAATTCCAGTAAAGATCTTTGAACATCTTCCCCCATCTAGCACAACTCTCTTTGAGCAGCTCAAGCAAGTTCCTTATTCTTACAGTCAAATGGTAGAATGACAGCAAAAGGATTCTTCCTCAACCTATTTAGAATGACTTTCACACTCTGCCAGCCCCTCACAGCATTATGCTTGGACAGACTTCACACAAGACTGTTTTCCATTTCCATCCACTTTGATGGCCAGTCTGTTAATATTTCTTATGAAAAAAAGTGATCTTTCAGAGCAACCTTAGATTCCTATGAAACTTTGGCCTTCTTGCTTCCTTTTTGCTTTCCATTTATCTTTGTCTTCTCTTTTTCTTCAGCCACTAGCCCCTGCTGTTACCATTTACTCAGTCTCTTCTTTCATGCTGCTCAATATTCTGTCTCTACAGGTTGTACCTCATCACTCCTTCCACAGAACAAACTCCTTCCACAGAGAAAACTTCTTCCACAGATTTCCTTCACATTCTGGTATTTTCCTCTTCCCTGTCATCATTTTAATATATTTCTAGAGGTCTCCTTTTCATCTGGGGATCTGCCAATCAACCCATCTGCAACTACAGTTATGTTCATGCTCTTTCCTTTCATCTTATCTGTCATACTCAAATGCATTTCTATATTCTACCCTCATTTCTAGCAGCATTTATGTCTCTCACACCTCTTTATTTTCCTGAACATTATGAGATGACCCTTCATGCATATGTAAATTCTGTCAGAAACTCACTGAAGGATAACATACACCTTACAGCTTCTGCATCCAGTCATCTTCATCTTTCTGCCATATTTTGGTCTTCTCCACTGGTACCCAAGATGCTGTTTTTTCTCCCTTACCCTAGGTTTAAAATCAAACAAACCATCTGCATACCAGGGTCCTCTCCAAAATTCTTCTTTTACTAGACTCATACCAGCCTCTAGTTGCTTTGATTCTGACACCTTCTTACCTACATTAGCCCACCACTTCATTTAGGGTTAACTATGATCAAAGGCCATGATCAAAGACTTCCTCTTTGTGCTGTTTAAACTAAGCCATATGGCTTTGCAACACAGCTTATCTAGTCTTGTTTGAACTGGTTGTGCACTTCTATGCACAGCAATCACTTCCAATCATAGTAAGAAATCCATGTGAATTTTCTGATGCACTTATGCCAAAGCTCACATTACAGTTACCCCGGGCAGAGAAGCTGCCTGGTGCTTTGGAAGCCTGAACCAGAATTTCACAACTCCACCCTCATTCAGCACTAACTACCTGTAAGGAGGTGAGTATGCTTCGCTTTTGGGGTGTTAATTTGGTGGAGTTTTCTTCTTTTTCAAAAGTAAAACACCAAAATAGAGTTCAAGCACAACCAAAAGTACAGGGTGATGCTGATGATAATTCGAGAAAAAAATGCTGAGAGTCCAAAACCTTCATAATGCAGCTGCTGATATATACATGATAAATACAGGGAAAGGCTTAATATTATGGACCTCTCAGTCCAGGCAGGTTGAACTACCAGTTGTAGATCTCCTCTGACACGGCTAATTATTTTCACTAAATATAGTTAATTAGTGTCTAGACATCACTGATTCACCCTTCACATCTTCTTCTTCTCAAAATAAAAATGTGAACCAAAATCTTAATTTCAACTTAATTCTCCAGAGGTAGAAGGTGAAAAGAGTGTATTTCACTTTATTAAAAAGGCCTACAAGCATTTTGGTTGCAATATAAAAACTCTTTCTGGAAAAAAACAACCAGTATCATGATGGTACCCAACACTGCAATAGATTATAATAATTTATAGGAAGGTTATATCTCCAAAAAAAACCCCAAGAGTGAAAAATAGAACTGGAAAGACATCCCTTGATGAACTTCAAGTGTTTTTTATATGTGAAACTTAGACTCTTAAATCACTGGATCAGAAATATTTGTCAAGCTGACTGCAGGCCCTATAGTCTTAGTTCTTAGTTCTTTAGTCTTTTTTTAATATGGAGACCAAAGTGCTGTATGCTATACTTCCCTTCTCCCAGAATTTCAGTTAACAATAATGTACATATTTTCTTGATAATCTTTACAATTTCTATCATGAAAATATAATATTCAGAAAATACTAATGCATCAATTCAGCTTCCAGAACTCTAATGGCATGAACACTAATATATTGTACTGATACAGCTAAAACTGGGACTAAAGAATCAAAATAATATGTTTATAAATGCCATATATTAGACTGCCTGGTTTGTTACAAGGTAATAAACAGAAAAGCTTGCATCTAGTCACTCGTGGTTGTTAAATAAGATTCTTTGTGACTTGGAAAAAAACTAGAACACAATGAAGAATTATCAGTGCATTCTCCACGGAAGTCATCTACATGTGTTTATTTAATAAACAGAAGATGGCTTTATTATACACATTTGATTTCCATATGCAATCGTCTCCTTATCTGTCACTTGTATCTAAGCAGGGTGCTTTATACAAATCTGAAAATGAAAAATTCAGAGCAGGGCACAGGAAACTCATTTAATGTCGAGTGCAGTCAAAATCAAGATTTCTTTATTTGTAGTAACAACGCTGTTAAATCAGAAAATTACTCTCCTTTTCTGCATGTCCTTCTTCCTTTACAATTCAGTTGTTTGATCATAAATTGTCGAGTGCAATGACTTGTCTCCTCCACTTTCCACACTGGTCGAGACAGATTAAAAACTCCGGCATACCACCAACCAGTCTCAGCATACCATTAGCATATATATGAGATTTGAGACATTTTCTAATATTCTCCAGCAGAACTCATCTGTCAGCCAGGTGATGAATTATAAAAACTCTTAGCTTGTTTAGAAAAGAGAGGGGGAGAGTGAGAGAGAGAAAGAGAAAGAGAGACAGAAGAGGAAAACACGATCCCACCTTTCTTTTTCATTTTACCCATCTAACTTTGCAGTTAGTCATATAAATAAACATTATCCAAAATAAAAGAGACATAGTGTGAAAGATTTAAATACATGAGCAGCAGAGCACATTTAAAAGCTCATGGAATTGGATAGAATTATGGAGTGGTCAATGATCTACATAAATAATTTTTAACAAATTTTTTTCCACCTGATAATAACAAAGATTCATAAGGTGCATTACAAAATTCACACAGCTATCAGAAGCTGATAAACCAGCACAGGGACTGTTTAGGAAATAGTGGGAAAATTAAAATGCAAAATTCATGCAATTCATAGAAGGATTGGGGTGGGTTTTTTTTTTCAAATGTTCATGAATTCAACAAGTTTTCCTGCACAATCTGAAAATTCTGTGTATTCAATTAAAAAAAAATTAGTCTCCCTTATTTGGATTTCATTAACATGTTCAGGTTTTTTCCCTGATTAGAAGGTGGAAAGTGGACAGTGATTTCTTGTGACTTAAATTAACAAACCTATGTCCACTATGAGTAGGAAACAGCAAACACATGATGTTAGAAAGAATGACTACCCTTTCAAATATGTCAGTAGATAATTACACTTATGAGTATATTTGAAAACTATCAAATTGTTACATGAATGTTTTACATTAAAGAAGGGCTAAAGTTTATCATAGTAATTTACACAGTCATCAACTCCCAATACCATTGTAAAACCTGATACTAACTAAAAAGAACTTGTATTTCCTGTGGACTTTTGGAATTAGTACTGGGAAAATATTAAAACATATATTTTTCCATAGAAAAGTCTTCTCAGGAACAAGGCTTTTCAAAAGCTCTAGGAAAATTTGGTAAATATTGTAAAAAAAGGAAGAAGGGAGATTTTTTAGAAAGCCATTTTTTTCATGCCAACATTTTTAACATATTAATTTCTTAGTGTGACCACAAAAACGATTTCTATATTTCAAGGGGGGAAATTGATTCAACTGTTTGTTTTCAAAATAGTGTTTTTGTTTAAAAATTAACCTACCCAGAAAAAAATGAAAAAGAAATTTAGAAGAAATGAAACAAAACACTTATTTTTCATAAGTTGCACTAAAAAAAATAATCATAATATGTTCGTAGTATCTAACAGTGTAAGTATGACAAGTCAAATTCAATTAGAATTTAATTAGAAGTTTTGTTATTAAATGTACGAGTAAAACTATGCATATATTAACTTGCTTTTTACCCATAAATACCTTTGAGATTTAGAGCACTACATATCAGTCTGGTATAAACTATGGAATAAAAACACCATTATTTTTTTAGGTGGGAGTGTGTATAGAAAAAATGACAGATTTATTTTGGTAAACAATTTGATAGAAGGTTGGGATACAATCCTATTAACAATAGTATGGTATTTGTGTTAATATACAAGAGATATCTATCACAGGATAAAGGTTTTAGCCAATAGAGTGACATTATCTGTACATACATGGACTAAGAAATTAAGAAATTAATGTATACAGATTATTTGAAATATAAAATAGCATATTTAAGGAATAGTTATTTGGAACTGATCTTGAATGCCAGGTAATCAATTTTTTTTCTGCTAAGCTATGAAGCTTGTGAGAGCACAAGTTAGCAGCTAATGAGTTGTTTTTCCAGTTGGAGCACTTGTTCCAAGTTCTAGTGATAACCAGAGCTATCAAATCATAACCTGTTTTGGGTTCCATTTGCAGATGTACACAACACCGTTATTAATTCTTGCATTTATAAAGCAGAATCAATTTAAGGAACAGATATCTAACTAGTCCTTTCTCTACATGATAGTCATTGGTTGCAATACATCGGCTTTTTTCAGGCATTTAATTTTGAACAATTTTTGTAAATTCAGTTTCAGACCAATACTTCCCCACCAAGTGCTTCCATTTACCACCAAAGAAAAGCAGCAGCATGCTACTAAACCCATTAATAGCCACTACTTGTTTAAGTAATTCTTTACAACATATAAAGATCTATAAACATAAACTATGCTTCAATAAGAGCATAATAAGAGATGTAGTGCATAATGCTACTGTATTGCCAGGTTTCACTAAAGCCATAGAAAAGTGTGACTTGAACATCCAGCTATTTCTTTATCCATTTACACAATATATTCAGTGAAAGTAATAGCACAAGAAACATTACAGTGAGGTACTTCCTCCTGATATTCATTATGTTTTTGGAGTTAAAACTAAGGCCCTTTAAGATTCTGAAAAAATCTCACTCACACTAAAGAAGAGTGTTCTAGGACTAAAAAAGATAGCATTGGAAATCAAAACAGATGTTCTTGCAAGGCTGCAAAGCCAGTGTTGTAGATTTAAGTGATCCGGATAAGTTGCAAGCTGAAACTTTCAGAGATTTGCCAGCAAAACTTAGCAGTAAAAATCTGGCTAATATTAAAAGCAGAAATGCTTTTTCAACATAATCCTAAATGGATTTATTGTATCTCATTTTCTTAAGAAGCTTCAGTGAAGAAGTGGAATCAGAAAAACTAGCATGCTTTTACCATCTTCACTAAGAAAAACAATGTGGAAAAAAAACCCCAAACCTGTAGATCTAAATCAAGTCCTAGAAAGCTCCTATTTATAATTGATTATAATTAGCAATAGAGTAATGAAACGAAATAAGAATATGGAATCCAAACTGACTTAAATTAACTTTGTAAACTCAGACCCATCTGCTGGTCAAAGCTGAAACAAAGATCTCACATTTGCTTTTAAGGAAGTTTAAGTCCGGCTGTGTACCAGGAGTTAGATCTGAGGACTTTTTTCTTCTAAGACATCACAAAACAGTCTATGCAAAACAGAAATTAGATTTTGCTTACAGCATAGATAATATATATTTAGTAGTTTATCCTTTAAAAAACTTGGTCAAGAAAATTCTTGGTTGATTCTTCACTGATCTGTTCTAGTATTTGCAGCTGTACAAAGAAAGAAGAGGAGAATAAAGGACAAGTAGTTTCTTTGTACGATATAATAAGCAAGATTATTGGCTGAAGAAGTCTCTTATCAATGTAAAATTCATGGACGAAAAATATCACAGAAATTATGTTATTGGCACATTGATAAATGACATGCCTACTTAACTGGGATCACTGCCAAGGGACAGATCCAGTTTCATGCAGGGTTTCAGTCCCCCCTAACAGCACCAGCAGACAAAGTGGCAAGCAGTTTATTTTGTGGTGTTCACAGATCTCTCCATATGTGGAACGGTAGGATAAATGTCCTTTAGTCATGCCATTATTGATCACTCTGGCATTAGTCTTACCAAATCAAAGTCATCTTAATATAGACTTTATACATGTTTCAGTTGATTTAAAATTCTTAAGCATTTACCTGGATGCTGCTTAAAATAATTTCAATAAGCTCAACATACTGGAAATTAATGTCATAATCAAGATATTTGTTAAATACGGATAGGTACATTTCAAATGCAAAGACACTAATACCAGACACTTCCATTGCTGCCACAATGCTTTTACCCCATGTTAAAAATAACTCAGACACAGCAGTGTTTTAGGTGGGCTTCCCGCTAACACCCTGAACTCAAGACCATGTTCTAATACTGGGCAGCTTCAATGACTGCAAAAACAAAATGTGGCTCTCGGCCTAGGTAATCTTCTATTTAGGAAGATTATTGATCCAACTCCTCTCTAAACTATGCCATTTCCCATCTGGAACAGCTTAGAGAAGGAAGAATGCATATTTAAGACCGGTTGTCCTTAAAAGAAATTTATGATGATGATGGAAAACAGGAAGAGACTGTGTTAAGTCGTCAAAATCTCTTTAAAGCTGCCTTTTCATAGTGAATTATCTAAAACTAACCATTTCAACAGAACTTGCTGAATCAAATTCTCCTTTCACTATGAGCTGTTTTGCTGTTTGTTATTATCTCTTTCATTTTATCTCCTCTTTCCTTCTTTGTTTTTTCATTTCCTTTGGCCACTTAATAAACAGACCTTTACACAACAAATGGATTCCCCATCTTCACCTCCCAGGTGAATACTGTAACCACTAGGCTGTAAAATTTCTCTCTCTCAAGCTACTCTACGCACAGCAGTGCAGTTTTAATAGGAAGGGAGAAAAGTGATTCCAGCTCAGCCCCTCAGCAGGCAGCATTGTAGGAGATACTGATTTGAAGTCTTTCAGGCAGCTGGAGCTGGCTCAGACTTCTCAGTAATGCCAGTAAAATTGAATTTTGCCTTCTGAACACTACCATAAGAGTGAGACACTCTTCCCATGGGTAAGGAAAGTGCAGGGAGGAGGAGTGGCACCCTGACTGAATAAAGCAGTGAGGAGCTCACAGATCCTCTCCTGTCTGCACTGATGTGAGACATCACAGCACTGACTGGGTATGGATCCCATCCAGAGGCTTCCCCATACACGCTTACCCTTTCTGTACAGCAGCAACTGCAGCCAACCCAGTTACAGTTATGTTGCTGCTCTATACAACTCCTTGCTTTGCCTGTTTCTGGAGATAGCCCTGTTAGCAGTGAAGGGCTTTCAATCCGATCTTCTGATGACTTGAGCATGTCCAGAAACTGCTTTTCTAACACTGAACTTCTCCAGACAAATTGCCAACAAAGTTATTAGCTGTCCCTGTATTTTCAGGTGAGTCCCATCCCAGCAGCCACTAATCCAGTACCATCTCCAAACACTTCCTGGAGTCAGATTTTTAAAGGATTCAGAATTAGATAGAAAATCTACTTTTTTGCTTCTAGATGGTCTAAACTGCTCTGATTGATCAAGCCTGGGACAATTCTGGTTGACTAAAAAAGCCAAGATGTCTGGGAGCCAACATTCAGCAGACGAGATGCGATTTACAATCTCAGATTTAGATCCACAGGCTTAAATTCATTCTGTTTCTTTAGGTGCGTAAGTCCATTCATGTGGGGGCAGCATGAAGTTTTATGGAAGTCTCATCAGTTGCAGTACTCACGTTAAACAGCAGACCTATACTTTCAGCTATAGGTCTAACATGTGCACTTTATATAGCACTAACAGCATGTCACAAGATGCTCACAAAATAAAGTACATTCCTGTATAAGCTTTCTCAGGTAAATCTTTTTGACCACACAGCCTGCTCACCAAACATGCATGCGCAACAAAGTATAATTTAGGTTAACATAACGGTGAAATGGAGGGCCAACAACTGAAGTCATACAACCTTCAAAAACAACATAATATAAAATATCCTAACAGACATGAAGATTAAATGCACTGTGTGAAAGCTGTAAAAAAAATCCCAAATCCTGCTCTTGCCTGCTACCTGCTTACATAATACTGACACTTTGTAAAACTATTTCCAAAAGTCAAATTTTAAGAAAAGGCTGATGCATTTTGTACATACTGTTACACCCAAAAGACTCATCTTGTACTGAAAGATACAGGAATACCAAGACTTCTAAACAAGCTATAAGGTGAGTAGATTTGATACTTAGCTTGCTTTTAGTACCAGTCGGGGATTTGCTACTTTTGCAAAAACTTATCTATTATTTTTATTTTTAAAACATTGTAATTTTATTATTCATTATTTTATTATTTGGAAAAATATTATTTTTAATGATGGAAAAATAAAAAAACAGGGTACAAAGATACAAAGGTAACAGTTAATTATCCCCATTTTTTTATATTTTTGTTACATCAGATGCATCTAATAAGAACTACAGAACTATTCAGACCTATTAAGAGCTAAAATACAAAATTTTCTTAGATAAAAAACATTTCTTACAATATGTCTAGATTTTTAAGCTATATGAATTACGTCAAATATATTCAAAACATACTGACATGTAGTATGGAAAAGTAAGGTCACTAAAAAAAAAAATAAACCACACTAATTTCTGAGTAGACCTTGAAATAATCGTCAGCTAGGACAGGACTCCATAACCTTCAGATTTCAGGAGAGAATATCCCTGTAATTAAAATGGAACAGAGCTTGGGGAGTCAAGAAATTGCAGGAGAACAAAGACATCAGGCTAAAAGCAGTAAATCAAGTGCTGACTCCAGGGAGGAAGGAGTAGATCAAGTGGGGCTAGAAAATGGGACTAAAATTCATAAAAGTTAGGCAGAGATGTGCAAAGTGGAAAGCACAGCAGCACAGCAGGAGAAGTGAGAGAAGCATCCAGCAGAAAAGGTAACCTTTGAATTCCTTGGTTCTACAAGACTGTCTGGAAAATCAGGAACAGCAAGTACTGCTTTATTTATCTTTTTTAAAAATCCATGTTCCGAACGTATTAGGGTTTTTGGAAATTCTAGGAAAACAATTTTTATGTTATAAACTGAACATTCATGGATACTCACTGAAAATATGTTTCCAAAAAGCCTACATGGCTCAACTCTAAAGGTACATGAGACATTCTACTTTCATGAAGAGGGGACTATATCCCCAGCATTTACAAAAACATTTTACAGTAGGCCAGTTCTGGATTTAAGTTGTTACATTCTGCCATTTGCTATCCTTCCTGGTTTATTTTCCTGTGAAGAAAGACGACTCAGAAGGGTCTCAACTACATATGTTTAAGGGAGGACTTTGGTCAGAATAAAGAGAGTTTTGATGTTTACATAAGGTAAGAAAAGCAATTTGTGGTTGAATATGGCTGACATATTGTGGGAAAAGGTCCAGTTCCAACTCATGGAATTTGACATACATGCATTTTTTAGGTTAAAACTCTGCTGTAAGATGCAGATCATATGAGTTACACTTGAACTGAGATGAAAACTCAGTGAATCTCTAAGTGTCTGCTCTCCAGCACTATGTCCAGGGGTGTCTACAATCAACTCATATCTCCATTTTGAATGACAGTGTTTCCTAAGCACTGAGATAGTCTTCCAAATGCATTACCCTTCTCTAAGCTAACACACCTTAATCTGTGATGGGACTGGGAGATGGCTGAAGACACATGTAACTGTCTCGGTTTCATCATGCACATATGGATCTTTCCTCAAGATACTTGGACAATGATGAATTCAGCCTATTCCAGTGCTCAGTCATAGACATCGTAAAATACCTTTCTTTTCCAGAAACAGCCTACCAGACAACTCAGCCAAAAGCTAAGGGACCAAAGTACTAGACACTCCTGCAGCCTGCAGGAGTCGAAATCCATAGCTCTCACTTTCCCAGAAAGGACCCTTTACCTCTGGAGTGTTGATACGGCCTAGGACTGGTCCACCTTTCATCTTACCTGAGGATGTGAGAACACGATCAGAAAATAAAAGATGAGTTGAAGAATTTCATATGCAACTTCAGCTTATGCAGCTTCAGCTCAGGCACCCAAATTACAGCAGCAGTAATGCTCCATGTGCCCTTGTCCCATGTAGACCAAGATCCAGCTTTAAGCATTCTTTACCTTTTGAGTTCTTATCTCTTCATTGCCTCGATAGATAGGGAGTTTAGATAACTAGTTTACATGTTTAAACTATTCTTGTTAGTACCTTAGGTCTGTGTTCATTCAGGTGCTGTGTGCCTAACATGGGTTGTCTAATCTTGACCACGATTACAGCCTGCTAGGGTCCAAGCCCACTGCAACAGGAGAATACTGGTTAGCATCACAGGCATTGTAAAAAAATGATAGTATATCAAATATGAATTTGAAAAATTATAAAACACATCTGATGGTTGTGAAAGGGAGGATTAAAATGGTACAGTGATTACAGTAGTTGCTAGTTCATTCCCAGCATAGGTTATTACTTCATCCTCAATGTATCCTTTTCATAAATAATCAAAAAAACCTTACCACATGCTTGGAACAATAATGCTATCCAGAATGGTAGCAATCTCTTTCTTAGTAAGAGAAGACATAAGTCAACGTCTTTCAAGACTACCACAGACTACCTCAGCTCTCTTCAGGTCTTTTTGCTACGGTAAGTGCAAAAGAAGTAAATCATTGCATTAGTAAAGAAAATGTTGATAAAATTCCTTTAAGGAGTTACATCTCCTTCGACATCATCTGCAGTTAGCCATTTGATTCAATCCACTTCCTCATAATGCACCCTCAAATGGTAGGCACGGTAGAGGAGTGTTTCAGTGACAGCTGCAATAGTCATTGTTCGCTCTTAGCAAGATTCTGTTCATTACCCAATGTCACAATTTAGCTAGAGAAGTTACTATTAAATAAAGTTACTAAGACCTTTATGAATCTAATAACAGTGAAGCTGAATTATATATGTAATTAATCATTAAAATCAATTAAATATGTTCTCTCCAAAGACCAAGACTTCTACCCCTCATATCTGCTTTCTGGTATATTTTACATATGAATGTAGAAGTCAGTGGAAATACACCTCATTGGAATCAGGACTACTACTTTCACTCCCAGTAAAATTTGAGAGAATTATGTAGGATGGCCAGGTTCATGACACCCTGTCATATGCTGTCACAGACAATCTTATGGGATCGAGGATATAGTCTGATGAAAGAATATGTTTCTCTGCATCATGCATTTATCAAATCAATATGTATCAATTTATCTTTTGCTCATAGAGCAAAATAATAAATTAAGCAATGAAACCAAGTTTCAGCTGGCAAGTCAAATGGTTGAAAGACTGGCACCAGGCTATACATGGTTGCAATCTGAATCTCCCTCACTCCTCAAATGTGAAACTTTCTTATAAAATTGTTCTATGGCTATGGAAATGTATCCTCATTCTGCCCTCTCCTAGCCCATTAAGGTGACTGATAGACTTTAGATTACAGTGACTTGAAAAAAATTGCTTTTTTAGTATTAAGAAAAAAAGAAGACATTCAGAGAAAAGAAAAGAACAAAAACCTACCTTTTCAGTAAAAACTGAAGGCAACAGAAGCTTTGGAAAAAGTGCTTGCCAATAGAAGGATTTCATGCTCTTGTTAATTAAAGGAACAAAGAAAAAACAGTGCAGTAGGCTGTATCCTACATAACAGCTTCTACTAATAAAAAGTAATAGACAATTTCCTGCATTCAATTCTTTTGAATACTATTATACAAGGTAATAGAGTTTTGGAAATGGAAGTCCTAGCAGCCTGTCAGAAAGAGCTTTCTTCCACTTTTTTTTATTAAATGACTAAGTGCAGCAGTCTGTGTCCTATCTCTCCCTCTTGCATCTATTGGATTGTATTATTTTACATTTTGATTGAAATGATGTCACCAGCAGATAAAAGCCTGGCCCAGGCATTGTAATTGAATCAGCCTGAGTTGTTTATTCTAGTGATCTACAGCGATGCTTTCCTTGTCCTAACACAGAATACATAAAAGATCCCCTCTTGTTTAACATGCTACTGATTAGATCTATTTTTTTAGAAGAAGGAGGAATCAAATTGGGGGGTCGAGAGAGTAGGAACTGGAGTTTGGGGGGAAATTGGAAAAAAACAGATGAGAAGAGGCACCATCTGCAAAACTTTCCATGTGTGACTGAAAGTTTAAATAAATAAATTTCACATGGCATCAGTACCAGATGCAAACAGATTTGATTGACAACATTTAAATAACAGTTAATGGGAACGTCTACAATTTTTGGATGGTTTTTCATGCTTAGGTCCTAAATCTGACACTAATTCAAGTTTTTATTTAAAAACAATGCTTATCTTGGAAGAAGAAATACTTTGAATTGCTGGGGGGTTTACTGCTATAAAAATATTTTTTGTATTGGGTAACTAAATTATTAAGATATTCTATTTTCAGTTAAAACATTTTACATTCAAAAAAGAGTTATAACAACCTTTCATTTGGCAAGTTGTGACAAAATTTACTTTCTTTGGTAATTATTTTAAGAGAAAGTCTATCTTTTATGGTAAGTACTGTTTCTTTATTTTTTGTAGTTGCCTCCCCACACCTTCCTGCGCCCCTGTCTCAAAGCCTCAGTCAAATAAGGGAAAAAATTGCACTATTTTATGTATGTGATGTGTGCATCTTAAAAAAAACTTCTTCAACGGCATTTTTTGTGGTGGTGGTTGTTTTCTGTTTGTGGTTTGGTTTTATTTTTTTACTTCTGGGTCTTTCCTTAAAATAAAGTATAATCATATGATGTTTAGTAGTAGTGCCAAGATGAAAATAAGCCAAGCCCATCAGGCAATTTCCTGAACTGTTTTTCACTTTAAACTTATGTTTTTAATTGTTTACCTCAAATCTGAATCTAGGAGCTTATTTAGTTTGTTATCTGGGATTTCTGTACGAGGAGAAAAAAAAGATATAATTTGAGAAAGTATTTAAGGCATAAATTAATTTTTTGAACACAAATAATTTACTAACAACTACAATTAATAAAATACTGTCACAGAAATGGCTACTAAAGATAGCAGTAAAAAATTTAATTTGGGGAATTTTTTTAATCCTTTTTTTTTAAATATAGGCAAGATTATTTTCCACAAGTGAAAACTTAAGTCAGCAAAAAGTATAATAAAAATGCATCTATCAATCTCTCTATATAGCTTAATTTTACTGTTATTTCTTGAGTATTTGCTACAATCTATAAATAAAGAATACATTTTCCGTACCATTTACAGTCTATTTAGCGCTCATTAATACATGAATTACAAAATTCACTTCATAATGATTGCTGATGCCTAAAAAACAGACCTTAGAGTCCTTAATTTTTTTGTAAGTCATTTATTGTCCTGAAGGTATCATTATTTAAAAGCATTTGTAAAACATACTTATTAAGATTTCTAGTCAGCAATGAACTCAGAGCTGGGAAGGTACAAGATGCGCTATCTACATTAATAAATGTGCTTGTTTGGAATGTATTGTTAAGAATGCATTTTGACTGAAGTTACTCCTTCAATTTGCATTTATTAGATCCAGTTGGGCAATACTCTTTACAGTTATCTTAGTTTTCAACACTGCTACTCACTTTGAAAGTACTCATTTCATAAAAACTAAACTGAAATAAAGAACAAATTAATTCAGATCTGTGATTAATAATTATAAAACAAACTCATTGCTCTATTTATATACAAATGTGTACCACAGTCAGCCTTGTAACATAGAGAAAAACTGTTCTGTGACCACATAGAAAGACCCAGACTCACCAAAGCACCAATCCATATTCAGTCCCCAGAGCTGGTTAAATATAATTTGCATCACAGAGGCTACACATTTGGTCTCTGGGGAAAAAAAAAAAAAAAAAAAAAAAAGTAGGCAATGTTGATTTAGCCGCCCTTCAATACTCTCCAGCAGCTGCCTCAGGGAATAGCACTCAGAGGAACATCCCAATATGCCATGCTTTTTCTCACCATCACATTACTTTCTTGTTAAAGCATAAATGGTTGGTACAGGCAAATTGATTTCAACAAAGGAAAACCATTGTGAACATGAACTCCAGCATCCAATCCCCCTAAACAGGAACAGAGATTTATTTATAATTCAAAGATGCAGAATTAATTTTCTAATAGCGATTTTTTCTTATTATTGGAGTTTCCACTGTGAATGCCTCTTATGTTTGGATGTCTGGCAAACATCCTAACACCATCAATGGGATTTCCTACTTTAGTGGAAGTTGGTTCAGACACTGTTGGTAGAAAGGTGTAAAGAAAAAGAAAAGCTTATATTTTCATTTATAGTTTACAGTAATTTCCTTTTATTATTTGTAGTCAGTCTCTTATGGGAGTCTTTCCCTGTGAGATTTGCAGCCACAAGCATATTTGATATACCAGCCTGGGACTTGTGCAAGCTTATCAAAATCAAACTAAACTTTCAAACCTATTAAAGTTTGCAAAAAGAAATGAAAGTTGACAAAACTTAATACCAACAAGTGAAAAGAGTGACCAGGAAACAAACAGTCAAACACTAGTGCATGTGTCAAAAATGCAGTAAAACATAAGAAAGACGATGCATGGCAGTTTAGTTGATTTAAATAATGACATATTAAAAAACACTCAGATCTCAGGACTAATGATGTGAGATGAAGAATGATGAAGAAAAGGAACAATGGACTCTACATCCTGCCTTCCTCCAGTGCTCCAAGCACGTGAAAGTCATCTGTATAATCAAAACCAAGATCACATAAGAGAGTAATTTGTTGGGGTTTATGGGTGGGAATGACAAAACTGAGGTTCAGAACAACAAGGGTTTCTCATTAAGTAGTGTGCTTTTAAATCCTGAAAAAAAAATATTTTTTTTCCTTCTTTAACTCATTCAGAAACCTGAAATGAGTGCTCAGCTTGTATTGGTAGAAACTACCACATACTAATATTTCAGGTCTGTCTTTAATCACAGAACCAGGGTTGAATATGAAAATAAAAAGAGCAGCAAGATGCTGAAATTTCACATATATCCTGTCTCTAACCAAGGTATAGAATACAGGAAGAAACAAGGTTTTGATGATAAGAAATGGCAGTTTCCTTGATCAATTTTCTTGTTTTGGATATAAATAATATCTCATAACCTAAATCCAACTTCTTCTACAACTCAAGCAAGAGACCAGATTTTCAAAAATGCTGTGCCCTAGCAGACTTCTCTAAAGTCAAGTATTTAGAAAGCTAATTGAGGAATCCAGTAGACTATTATGCTTTTGAAAATTCTGATCCAGACAATGTAAATAACTGCCAAGATAGTCAAGTACATATAGTTCCTCCTGCTTTTTCTCAGAACTGATACTTCAGCTGTGTTTTGTCTTTTAAAAAATAATTAGTCATAGCAGCTATGCAGCTCCTTCATAACATTAAAAGAAAACCAAAAAACTGTGCTACATTCTTGCCATTAAGGAACAGTAAGAAAATCAGTAAAAATATAGTTGTTAGTGTCAGACTTTAAGGAGTCATTTTACACTAAAATAAATGCAGATATGAATAATTCTTTGGCTATATATATGCATATATACAAATAAATGCACATACACATTAGAAAAGCACAGGGTGCAATTTCCTTCTATAATATTTATGAAAATATCTAAAGACTGATTAATTGCATTGTACAAAATGTGATTCTTTCAGAAAATATATTGCAGCTAAGAGAAAATGTGTCTCTGTAGCATCCAAAGTGTGAATATTAAAAAAAAAGTTTACATGTCATCCTGTTCCATCTTTGCATGTACTTGCTCTTTATCTCTAAAGCAGCATACGTTCCATATGAGAGAGGGGGTTGCCATGGTATCTGCACTTTAAAAAATTGAATAGCAGATCTAAAAGAAGCATAAAATCGATTTAACAAGTTGTCATGTAAGTTACCCTGGCCCATAAGGATGAAGTCTATGCACCTTTTTCTATATAAAAATGTTTCTTTTTGAAAGAACACTAATTGCAATTTTTTTAGTCACTGAGCTAAATATACTGCTTGTCATTAGGTTAGTCTCATCAACTTACAAATCATTTGGGTGTGCATGTGGATTTTCAAGAGTTTTTTTTCCCTTTTCTCTTAAAAATACAACAAAATACAGAACCAGTAAAGAAATAAGTCTAAGCAGTGATCCTAATGCAGAAGATAAAATGCTACTGTATAATCTGAGACAAAAATAAATCTTACTTAAAAATGAATTTTTTAACTCCTTTCTCATTTTAGAGAAAAGATATTACAATAAACACCTTGAAAAAGGACATATTTCTTTTTCTTTTTTAACTACTCAGAAGAGAAGGCTTCACAACTCTTAATGTGGAACTTCTTATAGTTGCAGGCACAAAATAGTCATTCACATTTCTAGTGCCCAGTTTGTAGGGGAGGACAGGGAGTTCTTGCAACTGTAGCGATGTAGTTCCACCAGTAAATTAGAGAAAGTGTTTTTCCTCTGTTTTTTGATCATTTGTTTGTTTGGTTCGGGCAGGTCTTTTTGTTTATTTGTTTGATTCATTTTGTTTTTTAAACAGAGAGAGAAACATGAATGGAAGAGGAGAGGGGGAAGATGACAGTTTGTTCCAAAACTATATCCTCCCAACTCTCCTGAAGGATAGGTTACCACCAACTCATTGAGGAAACCCCACACAGAATTATTACCTCTGCTGAAACACCCTCCTTGGAGGAGTACAGCCTTTGGAGAAAGGTCAATGTTACCTAGCAACTACTAAAAGCCAGTGCCTTTTAATAAATTAACCCCTTCACATGAGCTTCGGTAAGATCTCACATCACAAAAGGACTTCCTATTTTCTCCACAGAACACACTAGACATTTTATTTTCATTTTCAGTGGGTTCAGTTGGCAAAAGCTGCCTGATGAAATCACTGCTGGACCAGAAATTCTTTTAAGGATTGGATTTGTTCACTGGAATATATAATCCTAACGATGCTCAAATAGAATTATGCTGATCTCTTGTAAACCCATACAAAAATCAAAGGCTGCTTCACAGAGAGTTTCCAGAATTTTTTATGCCAAGTTGCCACCTCCGTGGTTTGGCTGCAGCTAGGTCCCAGAATGGGAGAATCATAAAACACAGACACAGTGGATGTGCAAGGCAAAGTCCACAGAGCAGCCACAGACACTGCTCCCGCTGCAAGGCGAGTATGAAGTCTTACTGATTTGCTCTCTGCTTTGAATGTAAATTCCATATGGAAATAGGAGATGAACGAGTGGATTTAAACAAGAGAAGCTCTTTGGCTCAAGGATCCCAAATAGCTGACATTGTGTGGATTATGGTGCTCAAGGCAAATGCCAGAGCTGTCAAGTAGGGGAAACATGAGTCAGTGTTAGGGAATGCAGGCAGAGACTGCTAAGAGTAACTAAGAAGGGGACAACCTCTCTACCTGATTATTTTCCCACATCCTAGGACTCATTCATGGCCCATCGTTTTTCTAGGTTTGCTCTCTATCAGTGAAGCACCTCTAGGTTAACAAACTAGCTCCCAATTTTATATGCAGTTCACCTACCTACTGGCATATGCAACCTGAGGAACAAGGATTCTTCCGACACATCCCTCTATGCCATGACACACCAGAAGAAGCATCACAGAACAACCATTATTGAAGGTTCTATCAAAAACTACAAATGTGCGTCTTTTTAGACACAGACACTACTTGTACACTTCCCCTTTAATCTTCAGAGAGACCGAGAGAGAAACATTTTGCTGAAGTTGGGTGAGAAGCTGTTACCTTTTTTTGCTTCTCACCACTTGCTGTGTAGCAAGGATTTACTTAGTCTTGTTATACAAATTCATGTTTTCAATACTTTATGTGGAAAATGAGGAAAGTATAATTAACATTCACCCATCTAGAAGACTGTCGTACATATGCAACACCTCAAGTATTCTACTGGATTTAAATCCAATGTTTTAATCCAAGAGTTCCCAGTCTCGCTCTGCCTGAAGTCTGTAACCTTATTTATGGTACAAAAATACAATCTTGTCCAGTTATGCTCTAGCCAGAAGTAAAACTCACTTGGATTTTAACCCTAGTTCTGCCTCAGTGAGAAAAATGTCTAGCTGGTTAAATAAAGAGTTAAGATCTTTTCATGACACGAGTTCAGAACAACAGGTTTATCTCCACATCTCCCAGTGTTTTGTAAAAGTATGTACATAAGATTAAAAATACTTTTCAGACAGAAAAGGCAATTGTATCAATTTTGCACACTCCATTTCATGCTTAATGACTTTTCCCAGGGACACCAAGCTACACTTTATGGAACAAATTTATAGAATTATACCTATCTCTTTTTTAAAGGAAACATAAAAATGTTACCCAAAACTGTGACTTCATCAAAGAATACATCTAAACCCAACCCTCCCCCACATACATGGCAAACTCATGATAAAATTTGTAAAAGATGGCAACCCTGACTGACATGGCATGAAAGGAATGCACTGTTCTAAAGAAAGTAGTGTCTTTCACTTAAATAGCATTTCTTATTTTATTTTCCATATTACTCTGAATTTCTTTGCATTTTTTTATTACTTTGGACTCAGCTGTCTATAGTAACACCCTCATCTTTCTATCAGCTCAGAAAAATTTATTTTGTATCTAGTAATGCATTAGGTATTTCCAATTACTCCATTCAATGCATGTTAGACACAATAGGTTTGTCAGCAAAGGACCGTCCGTTTGGCTTGTGCATGATGTCCTTCTTCAAGTCCCTTAGCTTTCACTGTTTCTTAATATCTTAATTAATTTTAGGTCATCTGCATTCCTCATCTCAATCCTGCTTCTTCTACAGGAATAAGATGTATGGACTACCAGTAGAACCACCATAACTAATGTCAGGATTTTCTTCTTAAGAGGTTTGATAAATTGTCTAAATATGTGCTTTGAGTTACAGGACTCATTAAAAAATAATCCTTTTTTAAGGCTGAGAACCGTAATTAGATCAGGATTCGTGTCAGTCAAGTTGTCTTTTTTATATCACTAGATTAGGAATTTAATACATAATAGACCCCAGGCCTTCTCCAGAGCCACTTTGGGTTGGATCCACAAAGGAGGTAAGGGTACAATTTATTTCAACTAATCTTTGAGGCCTACAGAGTAGTTACCAACATCTGAACTATACATTTGTTATCTTTTTATGGTCAATGGATGAAAAGGCACTTCTGGGATACAGATCACCTTTCAAAAGGTAAATGCATCAGCTGGGTAAGAGAAGGGCAGCCCTGATGTGCTCATGGGCTGTAAAGGGGTTCTAGATTACTCCACCAGGTCTGGAAGGACAAATCTGAAGTGAGGTGGAATAAGCCCCATCTCAAGGGCTCAGAAGAAGTGCCTACCTGCAGGTCATTCTCTGGACATTATCCATAACTGCTTTTGTCTTGAGACAACAGCAATGTCTACCGTCTAAGCCTAACAGGAATCAAATATGAGGTAATCTTTTACAGATTTCATATACTAATTGAGTTCTGCTTTGGTAAGCCTTTGGACATACCAGATCAAGCCTTCTTGAAAGTCATCAACTGAAGTACCGCACAGGCCCTAATCCTGCTACTCATTCTAAAGAAAATATAAAAATATTTCCAAAGGATAAGATTCAGTTAGGTTTTCTATAATGTCTGTCTTACAGAAACACAGCATGTATACACAAAAATATTTCTATACACATACATACACACACACATACACATATATATATATATATATATGCCCATATATATTTGAAATAAGCCAATAAAGGAACATTATTGGCACAGGATCAAAAGTTAGAAATAGCAGAATTAAGCTTGCAAATCTAAGTGACGTTGGGATGCTTAAGTACTATTTGGATACATGTCTTCCAGTGAAATCCTAGCACAAAAGAATTTGATGACATTTTCATTAACTTGAATTTTTTGAAGTAATTTATCCTTAAATATCTTAGTTGCAATTTGCAATACACTTTGTTATTTTGTCCTGCCTACCTACTTCCCTATAGTTTTGATTTTGCACTACTGTTTTTTTCTCACTCTCCCATCTCAATGTTGTGACTTCTCTCTTATTCTGTGTCCTTCTCCTGGCAGGCCAGACAAACAGAAATAACAAGCAAATTCTGAGAGCATAAAAGAATAATTAAAAATATGTATCACAAGTGATTCCTTTAAACTAGTTCTTGTGAAAATGCTGATTATGCATAATAAGATCTTTGTGTAGAGGTATAACATCTCATGAATGTCTCCTACACTGGAAAGGAACAAAAGATTACTGAGCTGCTAAAATACCATTGTGAACCTGCTGTTTTGTTCTGAGAGCTTACATCCTAATTATAGCATTTTTCTTTTTTCTTTATTTAAGAGTCTTTTTTTATCACAGTGCAGACTGGACATAAACATTCCTTTGGATCCTGTGTGTAAATAATGAAAACATAAAAACTATGGATTTTTCCCCTATCAAGGAGGTTAATAGTTTAATTGTATACGGTTATTCTTACATTAAAAGCTGCATACCTGGCAAGCTTTATCGGGTAACAGGGACTTTTAAATGTGCCAATGTTTCTACAGAAGTAACGCGGGTCAATTGCAAAAGGGATAACCATAATGATTAAATCATTAAAATTTTGTCTATGCTTCACAGAGCATAGAGAAAATTAACTTCCCACCAACCTCATTTTTCTGCTGAACATGAAATAATGATTTTCTGCCAGTATAATTACAAAGCTAACATCTGATAGAGTCAGCATCCAGGGGGGATTATCACATGCATGAGTATTAGACCTCATTACCAGCTTGACTGCAAAATTATTACATCTTGTAATTGGATGGTGAGATTTATATACAGATTGGCTGGGTTCTCTGTAAGATTGTAATTACAAGCTTCGTTGGTTCGCTACTTATCACACGGTGCAGGAGGAGGCAAAAACAAGCAGAGGAAAGACCATTTCATTAAGCCATAACCCTATCAAGGGAGGAGCACTGTAACATCCCTGTATTTATTAGGCCAAACAGAGCTGTTTGCAGAAGGGGAGGCCATTTATTACCGCCTGACAAATGGGATTTCATTTATTTAACCTCGGTGATCTATTTCAGTAAAATGTACAAACGAGCCATCCATTTTATGATTCCGGAGTCAACGCCTCAATTATCTAAAGGCTAACTGACTGTTAAAGCACCCATCTGCTAGGATGAATTCATTGATTTAATTTGCTTCATGTTACTGAATGATTCTTAGCAGACAGGGAGGGGATGGAAAGGGAAGGGAAGAAGGGAAGGAAGGAAGGGGGCGGCTGTGGTTTAGGAGAATGCATCGGAGTGATTCAGCACACCAGTCTGTCTGTGTGTCTGCGCGCGCACAGCCTTTTTTTTTTATTCTTTCAGCACAATAGAAGAAGGAGATCAATAGCAGCTTAAATTTTATGAGACAAGGAGTTAAGTCGTTCAGCTCAAGCCAAAACACCTTTGTTCTACCATAACAAGTAATCTCTGTGGCGGAATTAATATTGACAAGCTGGCTTCTTTGTAGCTAATTTTGTGGGTGCCTGAGCCAATCGGAAGCCTCACAGTAATAGAGTTGTTATTAGAGTTCATTATAAAAGCTGTGGATCAATGGCTACACTGGGAGGGAGAGGACATGGTGCAGCAGAATGCATATGTATGCTCAAGGAAATGAAATCCTTTTAATGTCCTTGTAATAATTTATTCTATAGTTCTCTTTGACTAAAAAAAAAAAAAAGTCTTTCAAAAACAAAATTAAAAATCTTCCCTTGTGAGGCTTCTAATTTTATTGTAACACTGAAACTGATAAGAAGAAAAGCAGCATTTCAGGGGTAGGGAAATTCAGGGAGACTTTGTTACCCAGCTCTGAGTTTTATTACAAGTAGATTTTGTTTAGAAAATACCTCCACCCCTATTTTTATCCGAAGCACACAGGCTGGTTTGTCGAAAGCTTACGCCGCTGTGAACAGAGCGTTGACGTCTTTTAAGGCACTCCTTTTCTCCTTCCTCTCTAAACCATCTGTCTCATTAAATCTGATTTTTAGTTTTTTTCTTTTATGTGGTGTCATTTTGTAAAAAACACCATTACATTCAAGGAGAAAAAGTCACAAATAGCATGCTAAAGCTTTTCTCTCATGTTTCTGGGAAGGAATGACCTGTATGCTGTGAGTTAGCACTTTCAGCAAGCTGACAAGGAGTTCACTGAACACAGCTCTTTGTAAAAGGTTGCCTCTTTCAGCTGTAAAAGGGTCCTCCTTGATGTAAGTGTTCCCAGAGTAATAATCCATTTCTCTTGTGGCAGGCTCCAACTCATACTATAATCTTTCCCACAAGCTCCAAATCAGTACAAGAAAGCTGTTTACTGGACAATTTTCCCTGCATCTCAATGTCAAATGATACTGCATTAAAATGTGAGAATATCACACTCTAAGAAAGGCAGGAGGATCAAAGGGAGCCCTCACGGTGAGTGAGTTGAAACAAATTAGCATCTTTTGGTCATGGTTTCCTAGATATAATAATGGTATTTCAGGGCCATAAGTTGTTTGCTTTGCTTCCTCCCCTTTATTTCACTATAAAAAAATAGCCATTTATTTTTTCCATCTCCCTATGCTTGTTTCTGCCAAAAAAATTGAATCACTTTCAACTGATGCAATTAAACAGGATAAGTCCCTTGTGTAGACACTGTTGTTTCAATTCCAGCAGATATCATTAAGTCAATATAAGAGACTCTTCCACAAAAATAAGACCATCAAGTATGAGCACTGTTCAGTCTGTTAGATTTTTTCTCAATTACCCCATTTTTCACCAAGATTGACAAAAAACAATCATTTCAATTTTCTCATTTCTTTTTTTCTTTTTTTTTTCTCCAGGTATCTATCTTAAAACTTAGATTCCTGCTATTTGGTGCAGTAACAGAAAATATTCTGTGAGAGAAAACCTGTGAATTAAAGAAACCTTGACATCATATTTTCCATCCACTTTTTCTTCCACTCACTCCTTCCAGCTGGAAGAAAGTAGAGGCTTAATATCTGGAACCAGTGACAGAATGCATTGAAAATGAGGGAAAAGGTCAAAATACAGGCAATGTAGGAAGCTAAAAATTTTATGGAAAAAATGCTGTGTAAATTAGAAAGTTTTGAATTCGACAACTAATATCTTTTCTTATAATGTAAACCCCAGGCACCAGTACAAGCTGGGGGCCAGAAGGACCTGGAGGTCAAGCTGTCCATGAGCCAGCAGTTTGACCTTGGGGCAAAGAAGGTCAACTGTACCTTGGAATGCATTAGGAAGAGCACTGCCAGTGGGTTGAGGGAGATGATCCTGCCCCTCTACTCAGGCCTGGTGAGGCTGCATCTGGAGTGCTGTGTCCAGCTCTGGTGGGTGACAGAGAAGATTGAGGGACTGGAGCACCTCTCTTACAGTGAAAGGCTGAGGGAGCTGGCCCTGTTCAGCCTCGAGAAGAGATGACTGAGAGGGGACCTCACCAATGTCTACAAGTACCTGAAAGGACCGTGCCAAGAGGATGGGCCCAGGCTCTTCTCAGTGGTGCCAAACAAGAGGACAAGAGGTAATAGGCAGAAACTGATGCACAGGAAGTTCCACCTGAATATAAGCAGGAACTTCTTTACTGTGTGGGTGATCGCACCCTGGAACAGGTTGTCCAGAGATGTTGTGGAGTCTCCCTCACTGGAGGCATTCAAGAACCATCAATCCTGTGCCATGTGCTCTAGGATGACCCTGCTTGAGCAGGGAGATTGGACCAGATGACCTCCTGTGGTCCCTTCCAACCTGACCCATTCTGGGATTCTTCGCTTCTGTGATAATAACCTTAAATTTCAAAATTTGAACTGAATATACCTTGATTGGAATTTTGCTTTGAAAAAGACTAAAAGGGAAGTGCGACATATCCCCTTTTTCCCCAATTCAAATAAATAATTTTTCCAGCCACCCTTTGTTTGTTTTCTCTTTTCTTCATGACAGTTTATTTTTAATAGTGGAAGAATGCCAACAGAAACTTAACTGTGATTGTTATGGCTTGTCATGCTGTTCTCCGACATTCATGTTCCTCCCAGTATCCTTCTGAGGGATGAGCCTCAGCCTTGATGATTTCACTGGTTTTCAGCATTCATTATTTGTCCACTATGGAAAGTCTGTAAGGAAAGAGGAAAAGATAATTGGTCAATGTGTCTCACAGATCAAACGGAGTTTCCCTAGAACTTGCAAAATTAGCAAGATCCTGCAACAATAATGAGAACAAATAGCAAAAGACTTTTCAGCCACATAAATGAAAAGTAAAGTCTGATCACAATGATATTGACACAACAATTAAGAGCAATCTGGATCTGGCTCCAAAATTAAATTATTACCATCCTTACTGAAAATGGAGATAAAATACTATCCTTAGAGGTAAGGGCAAGACAGCTACTGGAATTCAAAGTAGAAATTCCCCTAGCAAATTATTACTTATTCAATAAATATATATTCTTGCAGACCATCCTTTTTCCAGCATACTGCTGTAAGTGCTCTGTGGTTAGGCCAGCCATGAACTACACAGAGCTGACACATAGGAAGCCCAGTACAGCAATTGCAAAATTGGTATTATGATTTCTCCCATGCATCTGTCCTCATTAATTAGTTTGTCAGGCCTCCAACCAGACCTTTTTAGTGTTGGCCTGAAGTTCCTTAGGACACGAAACTTTTTCTTCCAACATTTTTTGGGACACTCCATGTCAGTGTAATACAAGCATAAAAATAATAACAAATTATCTTTAGTTTTCCATCCCCTTTCTATCAGATTTCATTTCTCTGAACCACTATTAGTCACTCTTTTTTATATTATTATTATTTTCCTTCTTTACACCATTTAAAGTCTGGAAATTATTTTGTTATTTTTTCTGATCGATGGAGCACCACGAATCCCTGATCACTGACTTTGAAAGTTACTTCTATATATCATATCATTGCAGTCCATTATAATTTCTAGCTACATATCCGGGGATGAAATCACTCCAGCACCAAAATCATTCTCTAATTCTCCTTGATTTCAATGGCAAGAGAGTTCCATGATGCAGATCTGATGCTCTGTCACAGCACTTGATTTTACTGATGTCACTCCAATAATTTCACTGGGACTCTCTAGATTTACACTACACTAGAAGCAAAGAACTATCAATAAAATGGTTATTTGTAGAAGAGACTCTTCCTTTGCCACATCTCCTTAGTGGAGATGAAATAGATTGGGCACTTTTATTTTCTAAGTTCTCGTGTCACTAGCAGAAAGGTAGCAACATTTAAGCTGCTGCTCTGACCAACTGAGTATCCCGTAATACTATTACTACTATAGCAGCAACTTTAGAACAACATACTTTTGAGTCCTTGAATGCAACTGGAATTTCTTTCTTTGGAGTTTTTGCCTGCTTTCTGAAAATATTTTGAACTGCAGGGGAAGCTATTCATTAGAACACACATTTTTCAGCCTTATTGCTCACAATTAACACACTCAATAAACCACTGAATACAGCTGTCTGTTATATATGCAGTTAGACTAAAAGGCATCTACTTTTCAAGTTTTTAAGCTACTTGTCCTTCCACCTTATACCTCAAAAGTGGCCTGAGGCAGGAATGTATTGCAGTATAAATACATGCCTTGGAGCATGCTATTCTTTAGTAAACGTGTGTTGTAATGAGATAACACTGCACCTCTAGTAGTTTACCTGAAGGTCTACATTATCTCATTATGAAGTCTGTTCTGTCAAGTCTTATTGAGTAATTTAGGGTTTTTTTAATTTATAAATATTCACTATGACTCGACTGTACAAATGGAACAAATAGATGTTCAGTGCCAGTTGGCTGGTTGGTGTTATTTCAATACAAGTGCCAGCATTTCCACTAACTTTCATGAGAATAGCATATGTGCCGAGATATTTTTGAAAGAACTGTTTTACTCTTTTACAAATTCATAATCAATCTAATCTACATGCACTAAGATATGAAGCATTTCTCAAATTGAATATGTCCACAACTCAGAAAAGACATTTGCCAGGAAAAGGAGGAATCAAACAATGTAGCCATGGTAACCTGTGATTAAAGATCAGATCCAAAAGCTGACCACAAAACTGCTACCTACCATACACACATTCTCTCTTATCTCATTAGAAATAAATTCTGAAGAAAACCTGAATTAAAAATCAGTTTTCTTTCTAGTAAATGTGGGTTGAAGGGTTCTTTAAAGCAGAACATAGAATAGCATGAGCTGGGCCAAAGACACCACCAAACCAGGATGTCTGTTAATAGCTCTAAGGAAACTTACTGAAAAGGCATGTTTATTGAATGGGTTTAGGAAGATATCAAACTGTGAAGGCGTGTGGAGTACCAGATTGTCTCTCAACAACTCTATAAAAGCAGACACAGCAAAAAACTGTTACTGTGTGAAATAAAACCATATGACAGCTCAGGTCTTTGAAAGATCACCTGGTTCAACCTTTTGTGGAAAAGATGAGATTTGCCAGTACACTGTCTAATTGTGTCTTGAAAACCTTCAGTGATGGGGACTCTTATCCCATTCTTAGGGAAGCTGTTTCAGTGATTGATCTCACTTTGAAAATTTTCTTTCTCATATCAAGATGAAACCCATCATGGTACAATTTGTACCTGTTGTCCTTTGTTATCTCCATGTGGCTCCTCGTGAAGAGAAAGCCTCAATCCTCCAAAGCCACCCTTTAAGTACTGGAAGATGATGATGAAGTCCCCTGTGAGCCTTTTCTTCTCCAGGTGTTTTCTTCTCTGGTGTTTTACAGCCCTTTGATCATCCTCATGGCCTTCTTTTGGTGATGAGATTGAACATTTTTGTTATCACTTACCATGCTTCATAACTAAAAAAAACAGATATAATATTTGGGAAGGACAGAGTGGTAGTTCAAGAGTCACTGCTGTCCCACTTGCTAACTCCACATCTGCCTGGTAATGACTTTGCTAATGGACAGGAAAAGCATCCTAACTAGGACAAGAAAGGAATCAGATAAGGGATTCATGAACTGGTTGGGCACTTGGGCACTACCTTGTTTTGTAATGACAGTGACACAATCATCAGTCCTCTGATCTACCCCATGCATGTGTTTTAGGCTTTGCTTAATTACTCTGGGGGAGGAAAAGACTGAAGATGTCATCTGTCAGACTGGCAAAACTTCCTGGTTGCTGAATGAGAAAATACTGCTCTGGATCTATGTATTTTTAAGAATATGGGGGTTCTTTTTCTACAGTCTAGTAAAACATAAGAAATATTTTATTTCTTAAGGGCACATTCCTTCACCTGATTATGAGGACATGATTAACACACTGATTGAAATGTAGCAGTAATATTAATTAATCATTTACTATCACTTAGGTAAAAAATTGGTATTCTTGCTTGTGCATGTAAAAATAGTATTTTAAATAAAGCCTGTAATACTGGTAATGAATACTTGAGAGTTCTTAGGAGCGACTTCACATGAACAACTCAACTCACAAGATTAATATGACACAAGAATAATTTTGTGTAATGTAAAAAGATCTCTATCTTCATTTGCACAAAACTAAAATGAGCAAATGTCAGGAACACACCAGGACACAAAGAAATTATTTTTAAGTAAAAACTGGTAAACTCAGGTTTCTGCTGCTTTTGCCATTATTTACAAATCTATACATTTTTTTAAGCAATAGGAGATTATTACTTCAAGCATTATTAAAACACCAAAGAACAAACAAAGGGTTTGCTCATCAGGAGTATTTTCTTTCATTGTCCTTGTTCTATTTCGCCTATTGCAATTTTTCATTAATATAATTTCTCTGCTGACAGTAAATGCCAATAAGACTCATCATGCTAACAATCTCTGAGATCAAGAAAGAGATAAATCGAAACCACTGTTGTTTCTTATTTTAAGAAAAAGGCATTCCTTTAACAC
Organism: Manacus vitellinus; assembly: GCF_001715985.3. Taxonomy (NCBI): domain Eukaryota; kingdom Metazoa; phylum Chordata; class Aves; order Passeriformes; family Pipridae; genus Manacus; species Manacus vitellinus. Next base: position 6,045,465 of record NW_021939256.1, read on the forward strand.
ATTTTTTTAAGTCAGATATTTCTAGAGAGCAAGTTCCTCAAATACATTTTCTAACATTTGTTTGCCTACTAGCTTTGACAACTGTGATCTCAAAGAAACCATCGGTGTTCAGACACAATCAGAAGCCCTTCAGACTTCTAAACCCCCATGTTTTCCTGAAGATAAACACCCTCATGGAGGGCCAGGGGAGGTGTAGAGGAGGATAAAATTAGTGATAAATTCTTCCCAAAAAAACAATTTGGAAGACATGCTTAGAATTAGAGTCAGTACTTAGGCAACACCTCTCTCCCCATCAGCTTTCCACAAGCCATAGCAGGGTGTCAAAATTAAGTCCATCTCCTTGTTCAGAGTCTTTGATCTAAGCGACAAAGCAATATTCTTCAGTTTGTTCCTCTGCTTTCTGTGATTTCCTCAGTATCTCATTCAAGGACTGAGCAGCCTAGGACTTTTTAACTTCCAGAAGACAGAAAAGAAAATAGGACTGCAGTTTGGCCATCTGGCTTCTGCAGTACTGCAGATCATTGGTGGTGACCAAATTGAGCTTTCTATGTCATTGATACCTGTTTTTAGCATAAAAGCACTCTATCTCCTCATGGAAGTATGATTTGTATTCCATTAACAAAATTACCAGTTTCAGTCAAACAAAATGAAATTACAATATAGAACAGAATCTAGTATTTTGGTTGAATAAACTAATCACAATAATTTTCTATTACTTAATTATAGTAGTTACTGGGGGGAAGGGTAAGGGAACCTCTTGCTTCTTTCTCTCGGATAAACACATAAGTCAGCAGCCTGCAGTGCTGCGCTCCCCTGTAGGCATAACAATGTTGAAATCTATTGTGCACAGCAGAGCAGCTTCAACAAGGGACCAGGGAGCACTCACCTTGAAATATCCTACATACCACTAGTGAAGGTGATTTCCTATTACATGCACTTTACACCTCTTTTCCACTCTTTTACCAATTCCTATGCAGAAGGAATATATCTGCCCAGCTTTGCAGGGTCCTAAGTCCATGGGCTGCAAAGAAAGAAGTTTTTTTCTCCCTCAACCTTGGGAAAAGAACACTTTCCTTCTGCTAAAAATATCCACCAACTACTTCAGTGTTTTGTTTCCTTCTGTCTGTGAATCATTTCTATGGTGGACTAAACATTTCTAAGAAAATAAATAAATAAATAATGAACTTACATCTCATAAGTCATTCTCTCCCTTATCCACACTGAATGAGGCCAGCCTTGAGGAGACAGGATCCTTGCTTGTTAAACACAGAACTCCTGGGGTTTGCTTCTAGTGAAAACCATTCTTAATCATTCCTGTCCCCTTCATTTTGTGAGAAAATGATAGTGAAAAAAAGAAATAACAAAGCATGACAAATGGGAGGCTAGGAAGGGTGCATAATTAATATAACTCTGCATTCCTGTGAGGCCAGGACTGAGTCCAGCTGAATATGGGGACTGTCAGGGTGCTGTTTCCCCATCCTTATAATGGAAAGTGGGCATCAGCTCCAGGGAAAATAGATATCAGACTATGAAGGGGTAAAGGAATATCTGCCTTATCTTCCTACCTTGTTCCTTGACAGGAAGTCTCCCTGTTCCCTCTACACCACGTCCACCCAGCTCCCTTCAGGGCTAGCTCAGCCCATGTCTGAAGAGAAGGCATTTCCCCAGGGACTCTCCAGTGGCTGGTCCTGAGGAGGCCCCAGATGCTTCCTGTCTGGAAGGAGTGGTCCCATCCTACCCCAGGCACCAAAATATCTCACTACAGCTCTGAAAATAACATTTCATATATAACACACATACGGCATAACTCCTCTTACGCTGCAGGACTTTGCCGAATAAAGTTAGTGGAATTACAGTGATGTAAATCTGCATAATTAAGGTAAAAATAAGACTCCTTTCTGCCCTCTACAGCCTGATCATATGAGAAGCTGAACATTTCCCTCTAAGTGCTTGGTGCCCTCTGCTCACATCTATTTGGTTTCAGTGAGAGTTCAGCTAGAAGAGTTAATCTCTTACAACCTACTATTCTGATGCAATATGTTGCTCTCATTCAGGAAATCTGAACTGAGTTTAGAAATTCCCAGGTCCCTCTGACAGTCAATAACTTACTATTTTAGTGCAATGAGCACATTAGCCCTGAACGGCTTGAGACTGCATTCTCCATTGATCAGATAAACAATTCGTGAGATATTTTATTACAAAATGACGCACCAATTTAGCCATCTTTTCATCAATGATGTGCTTAAATTGGATGTGAAATGCCAAGAAAGTTGCCTCCCCAGGGTGCCATCAGTGAGAAATGTAAAGCAGAGGCTTTCAGTTAATATGGTTCATGTAGTGGAGTTTTATCTTTCAGTCAAATCAAATTTAAGTCAGCTGGTAATACACGTTTGACCTCCCATTATCTAAAGCCATAAATTGCATTGCAGTGATTTGTTAATCTGGCCTTAAATCATCCAGCAACCTTTATATGTTCAGGAGTTGGGTTTTTTTATGAATCATGGGGGTTTGCTTCTTCATTTTCTTATGAGCCCATAGAGTACAGTTGATTACATCTCTGGTTTCTTGTACCTACTCTGTTCATTCAAGAACCCTTATTTCTGTTAAATATAAAACGTGTTATTGTTTCTAAATCCATTTAAGTATAGAACACCACACTCTGGCTATAAATGCTTTATTCCAGAGGATAGAATGGATAGTCTCAATAGCCCACTTTAAGATTGCATCTCTGAATCACAAGAGAAATGGAAAATGAATCATACAGTATTCGTGATCTTTTATCAAAAAGTATTTTAGCCTGTGCTAGCATATTTACTAATACAAATTTAATTAATAGAATGGAGGTCCTATTTTATATCACAGCCACCACATTGCACTTCTACCAGAGTTTCATCATGAAATTTCAGGAATGACACAAACCATCATTGTTGAATACATGACATAAATAAAAAAGTAACATTGTTCATTTCCCTCACCCCCACTTTATTTCCCCACCCCCCATCTTTATATGGAAAACTATGGAATATAAAGTACATGCAGAACTATGTAAAATTAAGTATCTTCAGAGTACTTCCAGAAGAAAAAGTTCCGAGGTCAAAAGTCATGAGATTATGAGAAATGTCTGGGGGTTTTTTTGTAAATGTTAAGTCTCAATTATTCACTATCATCAGACTTTCTAAGAATTCCCTCAACATCCCTGTGATATAGTGAGCTTTGAGAGCTTTTAAAAACCTGTTGCTAGGACTGCTGATTGCAGTCCCCAATCAACACAAGAGTTCGGAGGACCCAGAAAAGTCATGGTTCTGTGTGTTGGGTATTGTGAACAGTCCTAGGGAGAGATACATTATAATCAATGTCATGAGGGAAAGAGCAGACTCATTAAACTCATTTCATGGTGTAGCTACTAAGTCTTCACTAGATGGGTCCCCTTTCAATACTGGCTGATCTACACAGGATGCACACTGCTCACATGTAAAATGTTAGTTAGCAATGACTTGAGAGGTTTAGTCCCTCTGCTTGCAAAAGGAAAAAAAAATCAGTCTTGTTTCCTGACAAAGCAATTTTTCCAGCCTTCAGAAATTTCCCAGATAGACTTTTCTTTTGCCTTGATTCACAGGCAAAACACCCCTCTTCCTCAGGTCAGACCCTCTCTTTGCTTTGGTCAGTCCCACAGACCAAAGCACAGATGGTAAAGCACACAGAGGCACTGCATTCAAATTTCATATTTCAGTACAGAGCACTTAGGATAATTTTTATTATGTCAAGCTTTATCCTTTGGCCTTGCAGGGCGTCTCAGAAGGTTTAAAATCAATTTCTCCTACATCACCACTGTCTTCTACTTCAGTTATCATCTCTGTTACTGTCTATATGGATCCTTCTTGCAAAGAAGCTCACGACACCAGCAGCAAATAAACACAGTGACACTACAAGAGATCTGTAATCACGCCTAGGCTTGCATTCACACTTAAGGGACATTCAAATATCTAACCTATTACCCGTGTCTAGTTCATCCTCCCTTCGCTTCTGCCACTGCATGTGGAAACCTTTAGGATGGGATGCTAGAGAAAAGCCCTATTGCAAGAGCTACCTCTAAATACATGGGCTGTCAGTTGAACATACAGAATCTCAGGCAACTGATCTTGTAATTAAAGACCAAAAGGCAATAATGTTAGTTATTTCAAAAAGTTATATTCCAAAGAGTCATGTTTTAAAAGGGTTATTCCCAGTAGCAATTCACAACAACAACCCTTTACCTAGTACTTTTAACCTTCGTTCTCAATGTTTAGCACAAAAATCAAATATAAAAAATTAAAATCAAACTAGGAAAATATGGTCTGGCTTGCCTTTTATTTTTGATATAGCTGTAACGAGTTCTCTTTTCATTGCATCTCTCTCTGTCACCAAGACTACCCAAGAAGTAGCAATAAAGGTAGCGATACATTATATAATGTATAGAAGAGTTGTGTGGCTTATAGCTCACTCATGGCTCATCAACAGTTTTGCCAAAACATAGGTGCAATACTAATAAGCATCTAATTTGAAATTTTAATTTAAGAACACATATGAGTAATTAGCAGAAAACAGTTGCTAGGTGTTACATTTCAATAGACTGGGGAGGTTGGGGATGATATCCAGGAGCTTGCTTAGTATTCATAGCAATTTAACATTTGCTGAGTGTCTGTGCAGTGGGGCTAACATCAAACATTAAACAAATCATTGCTGTGACCCCAAAACACCATGAGGCTGCTAAAAAACAACAACAAAAAAACCTGCCAACCAAATAAACAAATGAAATCTATAAAGATAGAAAAAATAAGGAAATACTAGGGTCTTTTAATTTGACTTTTTGATTTGGTGCGCTCAAACTGTTCTAAACTTCTTTCCAGCACTAGAAAGACTGAAGAGATTCTCACATTTCTGAATGAAAACTAAGAGGATAACATAATCACTCATCTCTGAGAATTAAAGCTTTAAATAAATTCATTGCTAAACTGGCACTAAATAATTTTCTCATGGTATCATCAACTAATGGACAATTGTGTCAGTACAAGCTACAAAACCCAGATCAGGTAAATACTGAAAGCTCAGCTCTCAAACACATACAGCTGCTGGTTACCACTTTATTCTCTGAGTGTCCTTTTTGACCTCAGGCACACTCAGTGTAGAGACAAACCCTATTTCAGGAGAAAGGGACATGCCACCAATGTGCACCCATAGGTCCTAATGTAACCATGCTATTCAGTTGACAGCTTCTCTACCAAAGTACTTGAAAGGAATGGTACTGCGGAGCAGCCCATAACATCAGTAGTTACTTAAAATTAAAATCACTTTTGTAACAAATATACTGCTCTTTTAAATTTTATAAACTGAACTCAGATAAAACTCAAAGTCTGAACCTTTTACCTAACATCACTCTTTCACAAAATAATACATTATCTCAACTTCCAGATTTATTAAGAAAATTGAGAATCCATTGACACAAAATGCATACAAAGCCAAACTAAAAAAATCATAATGATGACCTTATCTACACAAACAGGACAGAAAATCACTACCTAGAAGACACTGGGAGTGTTTCATAGAAACATAGGATCACTTAGATTGGAAAAGACCAAGTCCAATTTAAAAAAAGAGTTCTTCACCCTCAGATGGACAGCAGTAATTAAAATCTTTGTCTTTTTATTTGAAAATATTATTGTATTTGTCTGTATGGGAAAAAAATCAGTTAGAACAAAGAGATCTTGTAAAAGATCTTGTAGTATGAGTTTCAAATGTGACAGAAGCAATCTGGCAGATTTATTATAGGTCAGTAGTCAGAGCAGATTTTTTGAAAAAACATCGGAAGTGTTATAAAACTATATCTTTTGTGATGTTCTCAAAATTTGGAACAGTCTGTTTGTGAAAGCCTTGCAGGTTCAGGATGGCCTGGTTTTGTTTCTTCCTTTATTAGATTTGGCATTTATTATAACTGAAATTGATCTTATTTTTATCTCCACAGTCTGCTTTTGCTGCATGCTTGCAAATTTCATAGGACTCTCTTTCAACTAAACAATTTGAATTTTCTATTCATACACTCAAGACTTCAATCAGTGAAGCTATCTGAAAAATTATAGCACCAGCAAGAGCAGACAAGAATTCATCTTTTGTAGGCTATAAAAGAGGAAGATATTTATTTTCATTCTTGCAGAAGAGGAAAGTTGTGACAATAAAAGGTAAATGACACCCCAGATTTCAATTGCACAGTCAAAAGTTGTGTTTGTTTTCAGAAAAGCATGAAAATTGTCTCACATTCTTATGGTTTTGCAGCTGTCACTTACATTCACCAATTAAGCCATGTGTTTAGATTTATTTTGTTTAGTATCAAATAAAACTAAAAAAATTACACCTACTTGTGAACAAACTAAAGTATTGGTATTTAAAACGGCAAAGACAGAGTGTTCACATGATCTTAATAATGCTAAGGCATACACATGGACATACGAAATCAGACTGAGTAGCATCTTAATTCAACCAATATCAGTGATCTAAACTATTGGGCAATGTAGCTCCTAATATTAAATGAGACCTCAGATTATGATCAATAACTCTTCTTGTTTGGATAGATAAATCCAGACAAGCAGTATCCCTGCCCAGCATACACAGAGACACAATCATGTATTAAGTAAAACCTACGGGAAGGTTCTCTACAATCATCTCCCGGAAAAGGTAGTTGTGACCTTAGGTTTTGCATGGTCTCTCATCTTCATAACTTGTAGAGGGTTTTTATTATACTCAGCAGCCCTCTGGTTACAGGCTTACCTTCTTCTTGTTCTGTGCAACTCATGCTGCCTCCCAAAGAACGAGACACATCTAAAAACCACCATCTTCTGCTTTCACCCCTCAGGAAAAAGCTGACAGCCTGCCAAGCAACAACATGAATGTTGACAGCCCCTTCTGATGTTGCCTCAACTACCTATCTCAGCCACATCTGTAAATAATGGATGGGATACATGGGTTAACAAGAGTGTGTAATAGAGCTGACACAGGTGACCATCCTTGCCTCCCTCCTGGCTCAGATTTCAAACATGGCACATTTCAGTAAAGCTTTGGATACTGTTTGTCACAAGATCCTTCTGGACAAAATGTCCAGCACACAGCTGGATAAACACATCGTGTGGTGGGTGAGCAATTGGCTCATGGGTCGAGCACAGAGGGTAACAGCGAACATCAGACTGGCGACCTGTCACTAGTGGGGGTTCCACAGGCCCTGTGCTCTTCAACGTCTTTGTAAATTACTTGGATGCAGGACTGGAAGGGATACTAAGAAAGTTTGCAGACAACACAAAACTGGGAGGAGCTGTTGACTCCCTCAAAGGCAGGGACACCCTGCAGACAGACCTCAAAAAATTAGAGGACTGGGCAATCACCAACCACATGAAGTTCAACATGGGAAAGTGCTATATTCTGCACTGGGATGGGACAACCACAGATGTTCGTACAGACTGGGGAATGAGACGCTGGAGAGCAGTGCCACGGAAAGGGACTTGAGGATCCAGGTTGATGGCAGGTCGAGTATGAGTGAGCAGTGCCCCCTGGCAGCCAGGAGGGCCAACTGTGTCCTGGGGGGCATCAGGCAAAGCATCGCCAGCCGGTTGAGGGAGGTGATTGTCCCACTCTGGTCTGCACTGGTGCAGCCTCACCATGAATATTATGTGCAGTTTCAGGCACTGCAATATAAGAAAGATATTAAGCTCTTAGAGAGTGTTCAAATGAGGGCAACAAAGATGGTGAAGGGCTTTGAGGGGAAGCCATATGAGGAGCACCTGAGATCACTTGGTCTGTTCAGCCTGGAGGAGACTGAGGGGAGACCTCATTGCAGTCTACAACATCCTCGTGAGGGGAAGAGGAGGGGCAGGCACTGATCTTCTCTGTGGTGACCAGTGACACGACCCGAGGGGCTGGCCTGAAGTTGTGTCGGGGAGGTTTAGGTTGGATATTAGGAAAAGATTCTTCACTCAGAGAGTGGTCAGGCACTGGAACACACTCCCCAGAGAAGTGGTCACAGCACCTATCCTGCCAAAGTTAAGAAGCGTTTGAATGATACTCTCAGTTACATGGTGTGGCTCTTGGGCATGGTCCTGTTCAGAGCTAAGGGCTGGACTTAATGATCCCTGTGGGTCCCTTCAGACTCAGCATATTCTGTGATTCTCTGATGGCACATGGCCTCCAGTTGTCCCCATTCTCACTGAGGTATCTCAGAAGGAACTGGAAAATGTCATCTTCCTGTGGAAGACAGGAAGGATCTTCCTTTTGATACACAATCATGTAATACTTTTTCCCACATCATAACTTCCTTGGAAGATCTGAGGTGCAAAGGTAGCAGAGAGACCTATTCATTCAGTTTCCCTCCTAAAACCTTCAGCCCCAAGCAGAGACACACATACACACACATATAAACACACACACACCTCTCTGCCAAGCATCATTGCTGCTTCCTGCCAACAAGAAAAAACCCTTCACAAAATCCTGCTTTGCAGCCTACCTTCAAGCTCATTTCTCTCACAGTGCCTGCAGATAAACAGCAGTCCCCAGCAACATGGCAAGGAGTGGTCTGAGATTACTAAGGAGGTTACCAGAGAAAGTCAACAGGCAGAAGTCATTGCACAAGAATAGTCTCTTCCAAGAATATAGTGGCTTTAATACACCGTAGCCACATTAGGCACAGGTTTAATAAACTTAGTTGACTAATTTTCCCTGAAAACCCTGTGTGAACATGGCCCCTGCCTGCATTACCACACTCATGCTTGTCAATGTGCTCATGGCATCTTAGCTATTGCAGCCTTCAGTTGCATCTGTTCTGAAATATTTCCTGTGAATTTTGTCTTTTCTCATGTGTCCACACGCTGTCTAGGGCAAGCTAACTCTGATCTTTTAAAGAAGTTCTTAAACACTACCTTGGCATAAGTGACTAACAGAAACAGTAGTAGTAAGACTATATTTCTAGGGAGCAACAACTAGCTCACCATTATGGTTGGTTTAAAACCCTCAAGGACTATGGGCTGTATGACTCTTCCAGCACGTACTACTTTGCAGATGAATTAAGTTTTGCTCATTGGATGTCTACTCTTCCTTTAGTCACTGAGATCCTGGACAAGTACAGTTTAAACATAAATCTAAATTTTGTTCATTGGTTCTAGTTCATCTCTATTTCCAATGTAATAGAACATAAATCTGATCACACAGCTTGGATAATGTCATTGTTCACTTTATAGCCATGGTTCACCGTCACACTGGACAAGATCACAGAGGGGATAAGGTCACGGAAACTCTCTGTGTGTCTTCTACCCTGTGATGTTATCAGGTACTCAACCCTAAAGCAATAGAAACACACTGATAAAAGAGGGGAAAGGGAACTGTGATAATAAATCAACTCAACTGCAGAGAAAGTGCCAGGGAAAACAATATTGATTTTTTTTTACAAGTCAGCGCACAGATTTGTCAGACAAAAGAATAGAGATGTCAAAACCCACAGAATCAAACACACTAATATTAAGAGAAAAACAACTCCACTACCTACAAAATGCGAGAATGTGTGCATAGTGATGTTTATCAGGAAGATTAATGTATTTTATCATACTCAGAAAACTTAAAGAAAATATTTATATGATCTGTATTTAGCAGTCCCATGCTGATTTTACAATAAGACATCTAAGTAGAGTCAAGCAGAAGGGGAGTCCACTGCAAAAGGAAAGTGCCTCTGGCCCAGTGAACAAATGATGCTTCACTCCTCACCTAAGGGAGGTGACTCACTGGTCACCACCTCCCCAGGTGACAGCAAATTATCTTGCTTCTCTTCAGCGACTTAGAGGAGCTTTCTTTCTGAAATGGCCATGTTATGCTCCTGGATAATAGGGGATTGGTCGGGGGAGGTCAAGCAGGCAACACTATACTGGAAAGAGAAGACATTTATATTCTATTCCACTGAAGAAGTGAAGTATTAAAATTATATAACCTGTTAAAATAAATATACTAGATGACATCATAAACTTTGATTCTTTCACTGAGGAGCATAAAAAAAAAGTAGTTGTATGAAATGCCAAGAATAGAAATAACCAGAGTTCAGAACAGTGATTCATTTGCTATCTAACACTTATCTGTAATAAATTCAGAGAAACTAAGGTCAAAAGGACAATTACTTCAATGATTGTGTCCTGTGGATCAGAAGTCCTTAAATTTCATGCAGTTCCTCTTATTTGTATTCACAAAACCTGTTTGACTAAATGAATTATTTTAGAAATACATTCAACACTGATTTGAAGACTTTATAAGGTGTAGAAATCATCAGTTCCACTGGGAATCTGTGCTAATATTTCAGTGCCTTCACTGTTACAAATTACAACTAATTTCTTATTAAAATTTGTATGCCTTTAGCTTCCTGCCATTAATCTTTTCTCTCTTAAACTACTGAGGCAAGATTTTCTCAACTTGAAGGTATTTGGGCATTATAATCATAGCACTTGTAAATCTTCTTTTTAGAAAAAAGTATAGATTGAATTTCTTAACACTCTCATTATAACTCATATTTCTCAGCACAAAAGTTATTTTTGTGGTTCCTTTGCTCAGCCCTTCTAATCCCTTGCAATTCTGGAGCTGCAGGACTCAGGAATTCAGCTCCTTTCATGCTACCGCCAGTAGGGTACCAGCCATACTGATGGCTACGTGTCATTGAACGTGTGCAAGGTATGAACTAATACTGAACCACAAATCAAGGCACTGTAAAATCACTATACTTTAGCAACTGTTGATATTCTTTAAATTGGACACGATGTTTTCATTTGCTTCACCTTGCTTTTATTACCATGCTTTTATTTCCATTAAATGGGAAGCAATGCTAAAAAAGTAGACAGTAAACTTTGTGTTTCATCTTTGCAGGATGGTCACAAAAATATTGTTTAGGGAAGAAAGTATTGTAGAAGCAGCAGACCAGTTCTAGGCCTCATTAGAAAGGCAAGCAGCAGTCTTGATTTTCAACACGTACTCTTTACCAGTTGCCAACATGCTAAAAGAATTATTATCTTTCAAATATTCTTGCATTTTATATTTACATTCTTTTCTGTGACGGGATTTTTGTTTTCTTTTCCCATCTTTTCAGTCTCTGAAATGGTTATTCCAAACTCAGAAATGTAATGCACAAAAATATTTAAAATTTAATTTATCCCCAGGTATTTGATACTATATCTCTGCATAGTCAACAAACCTATTCAAACAGTGGCTGTAATGAAAATCCTTTTCTGACATTAGTTTTCCCCTTTGCAAGCTTCCCAAATTTAAAACACACACATGCCATTAGACACACATTAAAACACTTGTCCCTGAGGTTCCCTTCTCATAGGGACACTTCCAATTACTAAAGAAAAGTGAAGTGCATCATAGCCAAAGTTTTCATAGCTTTCAGCACAGTGAAGCAGCTCTCTGTGCTGTGAATTCTTCACATAGCATGGGCAGTCACTGGTCCCACCACTCAATTAGAACTTCTTCATGACGAGGACACAGCATACCATTTGAAACATCGGCTGATTAAAATGCCAGTATTTGAGAAGGCTTACAGCTAATTTTATTTGCTTGGCACAGAATCACAGAATGAAAACAACTGCCTTTCCCTGATCTCTTCACAAAACAGCAGTTAGTGGTAAACAAAATTTCAGAAGTAGAATGTGTCTTTCCTGTTAATAGTTTTTGAGCCAAGTTGAAGTGAGGGCTATTAAAGTAACCATCCTACAGCAACTTAAACACACTGAAACTCACTAGAACCTTTAGGAAAAAGGGTGATAGTGCTAAATGTACCATGATCAGGAGAAATAAAAGCCACTGGGTTAAGAGAGAAACACTTATGTATAAACACCTACATGTGATAAATGATTACAAACAGAAAATAACAATTACTGCCAAAAAATATGCTTTTCCCAAAATACACAGGTTTTTTTCTTGTTCATCAGGCCTGTCAAATATTAGGAAAAAAAAAATTTGTTTATTTGAATATTTTATGGGCTATTTACTACCTGGACTTCTGAATTCTAGCCCACAGTTCAAGCCTATGGAGTCTTGCAAAAATTCCGCCAAGATCTCTAACACTGGATTCATTGTACTTATCTATGCATTTTTATGAAAACATCTCATGGAACCATGCTTCTTAGACATAAATAAAAGTCATATCTAGTATTTTAGCAAGAAATTCTCCTTCCTATTACTCTTTCCTTAGAAATCTCTTTCCCACTCTCTTATCTAATGATTAAAGTGAATGCTTTCCTTTATTCTACTTTCCTGCAAAAATTAAAAGAATTCTCTTTGAACAAAACCCAAATAAAAAATGCCTAATCAATCTTAAAGAGGTAGAAAAGCCTCAACCATGTAGGTGTAATTCAAGTTTTTTATATGACAACTTCATATGACTTGTCTAACCCAAAACAATTTAAAATTAAATTTATGTTCAAACACCTTGGAAAAAAAATCACACTATACTGGTTTCATCATTTTAATGTTTTATTTTTCAATTTCAAGTGTGTGATTCACAATGTGGGAGGCTATACAGAATATTTCACTGGGGACTAAATCTTTATTCTCTTCCTGAATGTCCTGGTTTCAGCTGGGATAGTGTTAATTTTCTTCCCAGTAGCTGGTGCAGTTCTGTGTTTTGGACTTAGAATTAAAATAATGCTGATAACACAATGATGTTTTAGCTTTGCTAAGAAGTGCTTACACTAATTCAAGACCTTTTCTGCTTCTCACCCCACCTCACCAGCAAGGAGGCTGAGAGGGGCACAGGAAGTTTAGGAGAGACAACTGAGACAGCTGACCCCAAAGACAGCTAAGCAAAGGGATATTCCATATCATATGGTGTCATGCTCAGCATATAGAGCTGGGGGGGAGAAGAAGGAAGGGGGGGACACGTTTGGAGCGATGCCATATGTCTTCCCAAGTTACTGTTACATTTGATGGAGCCTGGCTTTCCTGAGGAATACCTGCCTGCCCCATGGGAAGCAGAGAATTAATTCCTTGTTTTGCTCTGCTTACATGCACTCCTCTTGCTTTACCTGTTAAACTGTCCTTATCTCAACCCATGAGTTTTCTCACTTTTACTCTTCCAATTCTCTCCCGCTTCCCATGGGGGGGGAGTGAGCAAGTGGCTGCGTGGGGCTTAGTTGCCATTTGGGGTTAAATCAGGCTGCTCTGTATTTCCCGAGCTCAGATTCTGGCAGTAAAACTGAGTGCCTATTCCAACTCATCCAATACTTCCCTCCTTCAGAGTCTCCTGCCTTGCTCGCTTTTCCCTATCTGCTGATATGACATCAGTATTGAGTGGCAAGGACCAAAACATTCATGACAAACTTATTTTGCTCAGCCTGTGCAGCTAAGCTATTTGTCTGTTTTAAAGACAAGTTATTCTTATGAAAATCTAAGAAGAACACAACATGCCTGCTGGCATTTTTCCTTTGCACCATCACATCTTATGTGCATAACAAGGCTCATCCATCATCTGCACTAACCATGGACTGAGGTGAAAGGTCAGGAGTCAGGAATTGGAGAAAGTCAACTGTAAGGGGATAGAAGGCTGATAGGTAAAAGACTATCACTGTCATCTACTGGCAGCAGTGATTGACAAAGACAATATTGTTTGGTAATACATGACAATTATCCATTTATTTCATGTTTTCCTTTTGCTCTTCCCAGTTGTAAGATGCAATAGCTACTGCTGAAAGTCAGTGAGAGACTTTTATGACTTCTGCCACTGTGTAGTGCACAACATCTGCACAGCCTTTAGAGGTGACCCCTCAGGGAGAGGTTCACAATTTTAGGTTCCAGGCTCAGCCATTCTGCCCTACAGAGGTGAGATTTCTTATTTCTCCAGAGGGTTCAAGAACTGGTTGAAAGAAAATAAATGGTCTTAGCACTGTCAAACATTCCTGATAGAACTGTTCTGGACACTTTCCTCTGCAAGGATGTTCTTTTAAAAAGTCCCATCATGATGTCAGACTTCCTTAAATCCCACAAGCTTTATAAAACAAGTCTCTCTCTCTCTCTCTAAGCAGGGCTTCTCTTTCAGTTTCAACTATCCATTCTAGAATTTTGGCAAAAGTTTTCCAACTTCTAGGACAATTGCTTTCCATTATTCTAAATCTCTTAATCATAAGATATGACAACCAATAAAACATATTCCACGTTTTTTCATTTCATTTCATCATAAAATCATTGAGCAAAAGAACAGTGGTATATATGGGATTACTTTAAGAAGAGAAAGATGCCTCAGCAGAGTCTGCTAAACAAAAGCATGTACTTCTCTATGAAAAAGATTCTATGTCGCAAAAGCAGAAAACAGTAATATAAAGAAGAATGACCTTCCTTTCACAGTCAAATGAGCAAAGGATAGGAATGTTGATCTCAAAGGGGTATTTTAGGAAAACATATCTTCAAAAAATATAAAGAAATAGGGTATCCTGGATCTAAAGGCAATAACCTCCACTTCTTAAACTACTGATAAAAGCTAAAGACAGAAATAGAACCAGGATCTGTGACTGTCTTTTGAGGAGCCAAGGGTGAATCTTAAATTTAAAATGTTCTCAAAGAAATAATCAGAGAGTTTACACCCTGAAGGGATCTCTTAACCATTCAGCCTGACTTATTTTAACATGCATTATGTATCTTCCAGCTATCCTATGCTGGACTGAAAAACTTCATCTTGGCTAAAGTAACCTTTGCCCAACAACTGCAGAGTTATTTGCGCTAGGACTTGCCCAGATGCATGAGGTGAAGAACCCTGTCCAACCTGTAGTACATTTCAGGGCTTACCCCCTCTCACTGCACGGAGCAGCTCCCAGGGAGTCACTCTCATTGTGCCTTTCCAGCCAGAATGATGATCTCTTCAACAGCCAGCATTTTTTTCACCTCAGAAATACTTACATGCAGTAATCAAGTTACTGCAACCTTTTGTTTTCCCTTCTCTCAGCTGAACAGCTGGAGGTTTCTAGGTCTGCCCTCCAAAAGCCATTACATCATTTTCGCAGCTCATTTACGCCCTGGCCCCACTTTTAAAATATGACCACAGTCAGACTGTGAGGAACAGAACCATATTTAGCTTCTCAATATCTGTCTCACTGACTTGGTTTAAAGAGGTAAAAATCACCTACTTATCGATCCTCTGTGCTCATGCCTAAGGATCACATTAGCCATTTTGTCAGCATAGCACCAAATTCAGTAGTTGAAAAAAATGCTGCAAAATGCTGTTAGTGTTCCTGTATGACACAGTTTATAGCTAAAAATTTTCACCTATAATATGAAAGTCAAAAATATCACATTCCTTTTCCAATATCCCAGCCCAGAATTAACTGGAGATACAGAAGCTAGGAGATGAAAGTATACACAGGAGGGAATGTGAGTCTTTCTTTCAGTTACAACCTTTCAATGTTTTACATACATCTTTATTTCCATAAGAAGATAAATATTTAATCTTTCAGAATGTTACATCCTGTTATGGTTTCAAGTAGTACTTATTCTAGTAGGACTACCATACAGACTTGGAAATGGTCAAATCACTAGAAAGATATTAATCTTGGATATATACACCAGAAAAACTCTGTATGAAAGACAAAGAATAACTTAAGGATTTTAGTCTTTAGTGGAATAAGTTCTTTTCCTGTGTCCAGCTCCCGAAAACTTAAATCAGCCAGAAGGTGGCAGAGGAAAGGTTCATGTGAAAAAGCACTTGACTGCTGAAGGAGCCACTCCGTACAACTATTAATCCCTAAGGAGGACAACAGAGCTTACACTAAGAATGAAATATGTGCAATTGAGGGTGCTACCCATTTCATTATTGATTACTGAATGACCCAACACTGCAACCTGCTGCAAGAAAGCAATGATTTTCCTCTCCTCCATTGCCTGCTTCCTTAACACTAAAATTCTGAGGTCTCGGATTTTAGCATTGTAGTCAGGTTGCTTTTTCTTAAGGATTTCTGGTTCTTTATTTGGTAGGCACATTAGGTCAAGACTATTTAAATAGCAATTCTTGACTATGAAACATTAGTGAGAAAAAAAACCACAACAACAACACCAACAACAACAACCACCACAAAAAATGCACCAAAGCAAACCTACCACCCATTTAGATATATTTTTACTAGAAATTGTATAATACATTTAGGTATTTTTCACTATTAAAATCAGTATCAGTCTCACCACCGAATTCAAACTCCCACAACTGAGAACAACGGAACCCTTTCTTCTTCTGAGAAAGGCACTTTATTACTCGGCAGGCATAGCAGAAGTTAATGTCAGCTTAAGGGTGTTTTTTTGTTCCCTTGTTGCTAAACTCAAGGTAGTTGTGGGAGCAGTTGAGGTATGCTCAGAGCACGTTTAGCCATTTCTGACTTCTCAGGGAGCTTAAGGCTGCCCAGAGAGTAAGATCTTAGACTGCGGAAACCAAATGTTTAAAATAAGGGCAGAAGTATTAGCTTAGGAAATAGCTCAAAGCTTCTTCCTCCTTTTATCCAAAGAAGTTGTCATTTTCTTTTGATCATAACAGAAATTCTAGACTCATTCACACCATTTAATGCTAATCCTTGCAAGATGGTGGATTTCTTAGCTATTCTTCTGACTACATCAGTAAAATTTTCTGTTAAAATACTATTAAGCTTACAGTCTTGAGTTTCTCTAACTCTATTCTCAATTACCCATTCACCTCTGGTTGTACAGTAGGGTTATCCAGATGACTCAAGATGTTTCAAGCATCCTGTTTTAGCACTTCTGAAAAGTCTCACTAGGCATTTATCCATCTATGAAATATATTTTTTGGTGCTTTAAATCAGTCTTTTAATGAAGTATGTAGGTGACTGGGCTTCAATATGTGTTTAATGAATAGGTACCTTGGAGAAAACAGTAACTTGAAATAATTTGTCAGTAGAGTTACTAGAATCCACTTATAAAAATGGTTTTATCGCATAATTTTATTGATGTAAGTAACACATGGACAGAATCTTTCCCCAATTCAGTTTTAGACTTGCAACATTTGGTTTTGGTAACAGAAAAACCATACTTTTAAGGTGTTAACTGAAGTGTACTTCTGCCTCTTTCTGGCTTTAAAAACGACTCTCTATTTAGAGAAATGACTTCACTGCAAGCACAGAATACGCATCTCAGCTCTGAAGATTCACTTAAAGTGGGAATTGGTGGGGTTTTGAGCCCAAATCACTGTCAACTCTTATGTCAGATATTGCTGATGTGCTTCAAACATGGACTAAAGCCAGAACAAGAAGATGGTCCATGGTCCCAAAAGGATACAATTTAAGACTCAGCAGCAGAAAACAGAGGGATTAGATACACAGAGAAATACAGGAAGACAATAAAACATTGGTTTGTGTGATATATCAGAGCTAAACCACAAAACAGTGCGGAAAGGCAGATGTGAACTAAGTAAAAGAAATACTTGCTTTTATCAAGGATCTGCAGTGTCCAAACTGTATGCAAATTATGTATCCTCCACTAATTCAAAGGCGACCATGAGGTCACTGGTTTATCATAAATTTGCGTTCACATGACTACAATTTGGCTTTGCATGGTTACTTCTGATTCCTATTACAAGAACTTAAAAGTTCATAGATTTGCATACTACTACCTGACATTGCTTCGGAGTACTTAAAATATGTTGGAAGAGAAACTGCCAAGCATTCAATGGCTAGATTCCATTTAGTGATCTAATTCAGAAGAACCTTTCTGTTTCCTTGATGTGTGCCTGTGGCACACACCTGACATATTTTCAAGCTCGTTTCCAAGCTGTGTTCTCTCTCAATATTTTTCAAAATCTCTAAATCTCCATTTGATGTGGAAAATAATGTCTACATAACCCCTCTGTGCATCCTGTGATATTTTAGTACTGCCCTTGGTTAGAAGTTACCCGGTTTTGTTTTGCAGTGAAGAATAAAGTCAGCAAAGTCCAACAGGATACATCATTAAAATGAAATTATATAGCATCAACTAAATAAACTTTTTGTCTCAGTATTTGATTACTCTTTTCAGTTGACAATATAGTTAGTAAGATCACTCCACATGTAAAGCTGTCTCTATGCAACTGTCAATCATACCCTTCATCCAGTTTTAGATACTATGTTCTTCTAACATTTTGATAAGGTTTAACTTAAGGCTTCTTTATGCTACACTCTGTATCTGACACGTTATTCAATGCACCACTTTTCCTAAAAAAAATCAAAAGAAAAAGAAAACTACCTTGCTATATTTCTGGCAACAATGAAATAGAATCAAAGAATATTTCAAGTTAGAAGGGACCCATAAGGACCATGGATATAGACATTTCTACACATTTTGAGTCTAAATGTCCAGTCTCCTTTGGCAAGGACCATCATGGATTTCTGCATCTGTAACAGAATGCATTATATAGCTTTAAATATTCTGTATCTCATCCTATAATATTCTAAACATTTTTAAATACTCTTATCTGGTAATAAAATCATACATAATAAAACAGTATCAAACTCTACTTTGGTCTACTCTATCTCTCTATTATAAAGTATTAAATATTAAACAATTTAGATAAAAGAAAGATGGAAAAGAGGTACTCTTCTTATCATAACTTAGCATTAATATTTCATTAAAGTCCAGATGTGACATATTATTGAACAGTGACATTTTTCTTCAGGAGTATTTCTTCTTAATGCTGCATTTTTAAATGCAATACTAAATATGATTTTATTTTTTTTTATGAAACATTTAAATTTTGAAAAAAGTTACAGGATTCTGTATTTTTATAAACTGTGGAAGACTGAAACCCAGTCAAAATCATATTCTGGGTACTTAACAGATTCCAAACATTTTATTTTTTAATTATTTATTGGAAATTTAGACTCGGATTGAATGACATTCTCTTCTATTTTTCAAGCAGGATATTTTTTTTCCATAGAGGTGTAAAACTTCAAGTGCAAAACTGCTCAAGAACTAAGGAATGAATGGTCATTTTATCTAGTTATCTGAATGAGAAAAAGGCAGAAAGTCATTCATTCAACTGTTGTTTGATTTTTTTCCAAAATATATGAAAATAAATAATTTCAGTTATCAAGTTTCTACTTCCCTTCAATTGCTTAAGTCGTTCCCTGCTTTTCCTAGTTAGAGTTATTGCAACCAGATTTTGCACAGGCTTTTGATGAGTGTGCAAAGCATTTGTATTGATGGCTTAGCCTTCCGAAGGCATAGCTTTTTTTTTTCTCTTTTTTTTTTAAATATATCATCTGTAGGTTGTATTTATATCACCATGAGCTCTTTCCATTCTATCCTTGTTAGTACTAAGGTTGTATTTACATTCTGCTGAAATGTTTTTGTCTAGTTAGCTGCATATGCTTCAGCCAGCACGGCTCTAGCACCTAATTGTTGTGTTATGCTCTCAGGTCAGGAACTATTCAAACCATGAGAATTTTATTAAGTTGTAGCTGCAATTTTATCCACATGTAAAGTACATTATAGTTTATATGTATTTTTCTCATCCTAAGGCTGATTCTTAATAACTTTAGCCTGACAGTTAATGCAGCAATTGCTTGCATCACTTTTAGTGTATTGTATAGGAAAGGCCAGCAACCCTTGGAGCCTGTACTATTTTGCTGAGATAAACGCACAGTGAGAGAGAAAGAGCTAGTTCACCCATGCATGTAACACCCCACACACACACACAGAGAAAGAGAAGAACTGGCGAGACAGGTACGCATTTCATATAGCACAACATAGACAAGGATGAGATTAGTGATGATATGCTTACGATCCCTGGATAGCGTACATCCTTGTAGTTACACCTCCAATGATCAGGAGCTTTTGCAAAGAACGTGATGACCTATTAGTCTTACTTGGTGGGAACAAATGAGATTTTTAGGACACCTTGTGAAATCAGTAAATGAAGACACAGCATAAATAAAAAATATTTCAAGCTCCATGATAGAGAATCACAGAATCATCAGCATTTGAAGAGACCTTCAAGATCATCTAGGCCAACCAACCACTCGGCACTGTTTCTGCTACTACTGTCCACTCCCCTAGCTGTAAACTCTTGACTCACACTGTCAGGCACTGACACACACACATCACACATACATCCAAAGCTCACAGACTTTGAATAAGTACAGTAGGCCACTAAAGAAAACAAAAAATCCCCTCAAAGACAGGAAAAGAGACATTGGATAGATTGCAAGAGTAACTGATTCGTGTTATCCCTTCATACGAAGTTCTTCCTAGAAGAAGCACTTGTTAGTAGACAAACAAACTCAATGGATTAGGTAGTGACATTTTTCATCTTGTTTCCTTTGTTTATTCAAATGGAAAAAAAAAGAAAACCAAACCAATGTTCATGAAGATAAAAGTACAAACATTATTGGGGAAGGGTGCGATTACCATAAGCACTGCAATTTCAGACCAATTACTTTCTACACAGATAAGGCTGAAAATTAGTTTTAGTTACTTTTGCTCTCTATGGTCACATTATATAAAGCCACAGAAGTTGTTTGCTTACTTATATGCTCATTAATAACAGACATTGATCAGCCTAATTGCAAGTGCACATTTACACATCCCTGCTGAAGTTATTTATTTATCTCTGCTATTTACCTTTCCCATTAAGTTCTTAAGTAACAATTGTTCTCAAAAATATTTTATAAGGGCTCCCATAAAATTATAATATTTAGAAAGAATGCTGCTTGACATCTCCCATTTAATTGTTTTCTGTAGAAGACAGTAATTAAAGATCAATTCCACAAAACTAAAAATGTGTTATAATCCATAAAAATCACGCATCATAATGTGGATTTGTGATGGAGTTTACTTTTATATTGCCCAAGAAACATAGAAGAATCTATCACTTTCAAAACTCATCATCACATCATTACATTAGAGTGCTCAGCTTTTGTACAAAATGGAGTTAATCAGCATCCTTAATTCATTGTCAAAGGAGTAAGTTTCTTTTCTTCCCTTTAATCCTATTTCCGTGTACATCATGGACAGCAGGGGAACTGTTGCCCTTGTCATTTATGCAAAAATAGACAGAAGTTCACAGGTAAGCTTAACAAAGTCTGTCAGTTTGGTTCACTCCCTGGTTCGTTGGACTGGCCTAATCCCATGGGCAACTTTAACACACACAAAATAATTTATTCCTGAGCTCCAATGTGGAATAAACTGAACTGTTCCCTTGAAAGACAGAGATCCATGAGAGACACAGACAATATGATTATGAACTATGTTACATTACAATGCTGTATCTAAGATGGTCTTTCAGGATTGTTCTTGCACCTTCATGAACCCAAAAATACCCCATAAAAACAGAATATCCCTTTGTTGGTTTGGTGTAAAACCCCAGCCTGTGGGTTGCAAAGCAGCCTTCTGATGAGTTGACTAATACAATTTATTACCAAAAAAACCACCAAAATGCAAAAACAAACAAACAAAAAAATTTATAACCATGTCAAACGGTAAACCAAAGCAGTCTGTGGAATGGTGGAGACTGCAGGTTTGATAAACATCTTCAGGGAGCTGAGCTGAAATTTTGCTACCAGGAAGAAATCATGAATCATGGTAACAATACAGGAGAATGGGCTGTGAAGTTGGACCTGCCAACTCCTAAAGAAGCATCAAGAAATGCAACTTCAAAGTGAAAAATATGGAATCTCTGTAAAAGAGCTCACAAGATGCCAGTGAGCATTCTGAAGAAGCTACACACGTGCCTGCAATATCTGAAGCTGCACAGTATCACTAACCAGGAAGCAGCAAAACAGATATTTGTGTTCCCTGACCCTGGCAATTACATGTTTTGCAGTTTTACTTCAATATTGCTTTCAGTCCATTTACCACTGTAAACATTACCTCACATCTCCTGGAATTCCTGAAATCCAAGACAGAAACACCTTCAAGTCCCCAGAGCAGCTCTCTACCAGTGCAGACTTTTAAACCTGCTGCAGATCACTACTACCTCACATCAGTGCTCTTGGGTAGTTTCTGCCACAGTGAGTCCCTGTCTCCAGCGAAGGAGATCATTCCCATGTCTTTGGTGTTCTCTGCTTCTGTAACTGCCTGCAAACAATGGTGTCCCTGTCTACACTGAGGGGGAGACAAGCAGTGTGGAAGGCATGAACAGGGATGGTTCTCTGCAGCAGCACAGGTTACAAGCCAGCTACATCCTCTGTAATGGACCATCTGTGGGAACCAGAGATGTCTGAACAGTTTGCTGTAGCTGTGCAAGCCTCAGCATTTTCGACACCACTGATGAGTTTCCTGGGGATGGCACTCTCCTAAAGACTATCATGACACCGAAAACAGAGGCAGTGTATCTGCAGTTTGCAGGGCTTCCCAAATAACTGTCAGAGGCTTATGTGATAAGTTTTAAATTCTAACTCTTTAAGATGAGTATCTAGAGCAGCAGATTATACACGTATATACCTCCTGGCATTGTCTTGCCCTTTATCAATTATTTTCTAATCAAAAGGTTGTAGAATTAAGAGATAGAAAAGGTCAATTAAAATTGTACAGTCTATCTTCTGCCTGTTTGAATAATATTAATGTTATTCTCCAAAGAAAACCTCAAGTAACTCAAATTTCTGGGGATTGCTTTTTATTTTTCTTATTAAAGGGAGAGTTTTAAAAAGTTTCCAAATTTAAGTAACTGATGAGTCTTCATTAATTTAATCATTTTACTGATTGATAATAGAACTCCTGCAGAACTGGGGTTTGCCTTAAAGTTTATGAACGATCTTTTAAATTTTCTTCAATCTTTTACTTACATTCTTTGCCCATTTCAATTTTTCTTTTCTTGTCTTATTTTATTACTTACTTTCTACAATAATATTAGTTCAATCCTACATTGCATTGAAGTAAACATAAATAAATTACTTCAGACTTTCAAGAAGATATTCTTAAAGTCCTTTTCCTTGTTCAGGACATCCATTTTATTGAAAATTGAGATTACCAACTAGATTTGAAGTCACTGACATTAGAGGTGAATGTCTGCTGCTGAACAGAGGCAACAAGTGCTGTTTCAAACACCTCAGGTACCTGAGACATCAGCATGGTAGATATGGCCCAGGGACTGGAAGAGATCTGTACCTGTCTGGAGACCAGTGCAGCTTTAAAGGCATCAGAACTGGCAATGCTCATGTTTGGGCAGTTGGCTCCTGCCCAATACTTCTTCAAATGAAACATCACCAGCTAGGAGCCTAACCTACTCATTTCACAGTGGAACAACAACATAATGCAAGTTGCTAAGGTAATACCGTATTAAACACTTAGAAGGATTAAAAAGATATGTGACACCATATTTTGAGTAGGCACTTTGTAATACTGAATATATATCAAGAGAGAACTGCTTTTATCAGGAAGGCAAGAACAGTATGCTTTAGAAACCTTGGTAATGGCATGGACAAAACAAACACCAGGCTGCACTCCAAACGGAAACTGCACATATAACCCCTAGGTGGCCCATGCAATCTCACAGTTTCTTCCCTGGTGAATGGTCACTTGCTGAAAGAACAGTTGGGTTAGCACAACTGTAGCCAAAAAGGGACATATGGGTAGGTTCTAATATATTATCTAGGCTGTCTCAAAAGTATTTCTCATTGGTGTATTTGTGGAATAATCAGTATTAAATGTAAAATACATAAGAAATTGTATTATTTCTTACACAATACAATGATTTCAAAGTCAAAAAAACCTGTCAAACAGACAACCTGAAATTGAAGCATCAATTTTTTGAGCTACATACAAATTGAACACAGTTGCTCAGTAAGAACAAGTCTACTACTGGTACACAAAACAAAATTCTTTCTCATCCATTCAATTACAGATTGGAAAAAAAAAAAACCAGCCTCCCATATCACTTCCTTGTAGAGAGAGCACTAGGAAAACAAAGGAGAGAAGTGAAATTCAATATACTATAATTTTCAGCCTTCTTCATGAGTTGCAATAGTCAATGCCTGCACCTACATTCTGTCTATTCATATTCACTTCTTCAAGCCCTGGTTGGAAAGAAGTCAGAACTAGAAATACTGTGTCAGCTTCACACCACTAAAGAAATCCACTACACATGGAAAATTGTCCACCAGGATTTTTACTTATTTATTTTTTACCATACTTAGAGGTGTTTCATTCCCCAGGAGCAACACAAAGCCACTGGATCACAGCCATCAATTAATCATGCCACAATATACCCAATACTTTAAGGATAAAAATAGTGCAGGAAAAAAATTTAATCCTTCTCATCTCTGCCGGCCCCGCAAAAAACCCAGAACCCATAGATCATCAGTCCCTCTTAAGACATTATAAAGAAAAATTAAAAAGGCAAAACCTAGCATTTTTCCTTTCCTGTCAAGTTAACGCTGAAACTTTGATACAATATTTATTTTTTCCTTATTTAATTTCTAGTAAGTGTCTACATTGGAGAAGGAAAGATTTGGAATATATATTCAATAAAAATTAATTCCTCAGGAAAACAGCTTATACCAGATGCCTGCGAGCTGTTAGCCACATGTTGCCAGTTCAGCCTTTTGTTGTCATACGCTGCACACAGTCCCTCCAAGTATCATTTGTTCCTTCTAATATCACCAACTAATCTGATTGAAAGACCAGACAGTTCCAAATTCCCAGATGAAGACTGCCTGGAGCTGCTAATAATTTTAACACCAGGAAAAAATAAGAAGCTCTTCTTGTGTTAAGAGTGTTTTATTTTCCTTTTAAAAAGGTACCTCAGATCCTCGTCTTTCCACATACTCATTCAAACCACTTGCAAACATTCTTTCACATTTTCACAGTTGGTTGCCAAAATATGTAAGACCAACAGCATCAAATTACTTCCCCCTCTTTTTGATTTTCAGACTCACACTTTTTTTGGCTAGTCTGATGGCTGAGTAAATTGCAAGGTGCTACAACAATCAGATAAAACAAAACAGACCATTGCCTCCTCTTACTGGCATATCCTGGTCTCCTCATGGAATTTTCATATTTGAATAATGATAGAGTTGGCTGTATTCTAGCCATCGCTATTATAAAGCACTTACAAGAATGGAATTAAATGGAAAAGAGAAATAGAAAAGAGAATTGAACAAGCATAAACCTTCAACCAAAGAGGGAGCCTGAGCTGAAACAGCACATCCAAAACGAACTTTCTCATGCAACTTTCTCTAAAGTCCTAACATTTTCATTGAAGCATATACACTTCTCAGCTATACAGTATCTAAAATACACTTACAGAAGGTTTTCAATTTTCAAGTTTCTTTACTGAATTAATTACTTATTAAAATGAAATCCTAACATAAAAGGTGTACTTTTTTTTTTCTTCAACAAGCGCTCTTTTTTACCCTTGCTGTATTGCTGGACTGGAATATTTGATACTTCTAATCTGTCTCCGTGGAACTAATGTCAAAGTATAGTGCAGCCTAATTTTAAAAAAGAAAAATTATAGAAAATCTCCCTTCCCAAACTTTAGCAGCTGAGCACTGAGGACCATCATAGGAAGGCAAAATGTTAAAGGTTATTCTTCCCTTGCTATCTCTGAAAATGCAACAACATGTAAAATGTGTTATCTTTCCTATTAATGCAAAGTGAAATGCATTTTTTCATGCTGTCTTATATAGATCTGCAAAACAGGAAATGATTGCTTGATGGGGACAATGGCAATCAGAAGAATCAACTATGTTATTATACAACATGGAAGTTA
Organism: Manacus vitellinus; assembly: GCF_001715985.3. Taxonomy (NCBI): domain Eukaryota; kingdom Metazoa; phylum Chordata; class Aves; order Passeriformes; family Pipridae; genus Manacus; species Manacus vitellinus. The sequence goes on from NW_021939256.1 coordinate 6,071,182, forward strand.
TCTTGTATTTTAGATAGCTGCATTTTTTGGAGTTGAAAGCATATTAATTGACCTGGAGGCCTGTCAGGAATTACATCATACCTAGAGAAATTCAGTAAGATCAAAGATTATTTTCTACAGTACATTTAAATTTCCAGCTACCCTACTTTCATGCTCTTTGTTCAAAGACAAAACTTCACAGACAAATTTGGATCTGCTTCTCCAAATTCTTTCAGTTTATGTTCTTCCACATACCTCTATATTTCTATGTGCAGACAGAACCGAAAGGAAATAATAATTCTGTCGTATTTACCCTTAACCCAGAAATTGACAACATCTAACTTTAAAACAGTTCTAATCCTCTACTATTTGCAGTTCCAAGTCTCTCCTTTATTGTTTGCAACCAAATTTACAAATGCTTTTTGTTTTCCTTCAAGGAACATACCATAACTTCCAGTTTGAAGAACGGTCCATCCCCACTTGTAGGAAGTCAGGCAAATGTGGCAGGAGACCCATGCAGATAAACAAGGAGCTCCTGACTAAACTTAAACACAAAAAGGAACTGTGCAAGAGAGGGATGGGGGGTCAGATCATACAGGAGAAATATATAAGTACTGAGTACACGAGGATGTGATTCGGAAAGACAAAGGCCACCTAAGGTCAAATCTACTGAGGGACATGAAGGGCAATAAGAAGGGTTCCACAGGCCTAGCAAGAGCAAAAGAAGTAGAAGGGGAAAAAAGTAGGCCTGACACTGAATGAGGCAGGGAACCTGGTAACAATGGACATGGGAAAAGGTACTAATATCACCTCAAACTTCACTGAAATGTGAGGGACAATAAAAGGAGTTTTTTCAAATATATTAATGGCAAAAGACAATCTAGAAATAACATCAGCACATCCAAGGATGAGGATGGTCACCTCACAAACAGTAATAGAGACATGGCAGTAGTGTTTAATGCTTTCTTTGTCTCTGGCTTCAACACGGATGACAGACCAAGGGGGTCTCAGTGCCCTGAGCTGGAGGAACATGACTGCAAGGATGATCAGTTGAACTTGTACAGGATCTGCTGCTCCAGCTGCATCCCTACAAATCTATGGGGCCTGATGGGACTCATCAAGAATCATCAAGGAGCTGACTGATGTCATCGCAAAACCTCTCAATGATTTTTGAGTGGTCTTGGGAATCCAGAGAGATCTCTAAAATATTTTTTCAAAGGGGCAAAAGGATCTAGCATTCTGTTCTGCCACTCAAAATCACATTATTAATGTATAAAGATCTGAATAACGGAGTTTTAATAGTAACTATTTAGTGACTTAAGTAGTAACTAACAACCATCAAGCAGTAATGATTTTGTATGTTATACAGCTTGATACCTTTCAATATTTTGCGAATGATCTGGAATTAAGTAAAAACTGATTCATTATTGGATTTGTAAATCCACCAAAGTCTGCAGAATATTAAGTAAGGTAGAGAGGGCAGTTGTGCAGAGTGATCTGAAAATTAATTTAGTAAATTTAAGCCCATTCTTATAGCACATACCTTAATACAGTCAAATGCATGTTCATGGATACAGAAGCAAGGAATACCCTGCTGATCACCTGACACAAAGACTGTATTCAGGAAAACAGTGACTTCATCCTTTATGACACCTAAACAACTGTCACATAGCTCAGTTCTGCCACAAAAAAGGCTACTGTGAATATATGCAAACAGAATAGCAGTATGTAAGAATACCAAGATACACTTAACCTCTTTGTGTCCTTGATGAGAACTACAATGAAGATACTATAATTCCAGTCTATGAAATAATATATAGATTACTATATATATACATAGGAAAAGCAAAAGTGATTTAGACTGAACTAAGAATCACATTAAATTAATTCAGAAGCTCCATCGGTTTAGTTTACCAAAAGAAGATTAAGTAGTGATTTCATTAGGGTGAACAACTATATGAACTAAAACAAACTGTTTAAAAGGCTGTTTAGTGCAGAAGAGTAAAAGCAGAACCCATAAATGATCGCTAACTCTAAATACATTCAAATAGAATTAAGTCATCATTTTTTAACAACAAGATAAAATATTGAATCACCTCTTACAGATTTGAAATGTGGGTTGCCTACACTTCTGAAAGAGTATAATAAATTATGAGTTGTTAAGCTCTATACATGTAATGATCTAAGGGTTGTGCTACCTTGCCATCTTGAACTAAATGATCTAATGGTCCTTTCTAACACAAAATCAATTACTTGGCGGAAATATCAAAACAGTCACATTTAATTAAAGTGCAATGTCAAAGCTTAGGTTCATTCTGAAGTCACCTGTGTGACATGGGTTAAATCTGAGGAAAAAAAAAAGCAGGTAATCAGTATCCCCATGTTTCAGTAGCCACATTTTAAGGCATATCTGCTGACAGAAGCTGAATACTGATCAGCCATCTATTGTAGTATAAAACTTTTTCTGTATTTATTCTACCTTTCCTGACTGCTCAGCCAGAATTTGCTAATATACATTTTACAGTTTTACTGATCTGAAGAACATTTATAGACTCTGATTCCAATCAGAATCATGCAATTTTAACAAAGACATTAATGCTATTAACTAGTAATAAAAATCCCATCAATACACTTATTTCAATTTATATGTTTCTTATTCCAATTTAGCAGGTCTAATTACATTTCAGTGAAAGTACCACGTAATTACTTTTACGCTCTACCTTGTCTCTACTATACGAAAGTGTCTGTGCAGAGGTAGACACTGTTTTACACTGCACTGAGTTCAGCAGCATGCAGATGGCCACAGTCCCTTCCCCCCTGGCATGTAAGAGCTAAGGGCGCATATTAAAGCTCAGCCCCTCATTCTGCAAACGAGTGGGGACCAGCTGATCACTAAGAGACAAAGAGTAGGGCTGAGAGAACAACGGATTTCTGCTTGAGGAATGAATATAAAAACCTGACCAAGCAAAATGAGAAAGTCATCATGACAGTAGCAGATAGGAACATGTTTGTTTTCTCCTCAATAATATGGGAAAGCAAAGCTAGTTTCATTTTGGGACAAAATAAAGTATTTCATTTTCTCTGACAAGAAACATTTTATTTTTACCACAAGAGTTGCTAAAGCAGCAAAGCAATGGATCAGAGAGCTAGAGTTAGGCACAAAACCAAGGAGACGACTCTTTTTTCTACAGAAACCCTGGATTTACAAAAGCCAACTCATTACATGCACAAGCCTACTTAATAGCTCTCCACCTGAGGAGATCTGAACTCACAAACCACTCCTTGCAGAATTCCTGCAACACAAAGTCCTTGGTAATTCTACTGAGATGCTCTATAACTTTTTCTGTTTAAGCTATTCCGATCTGAAATATTCATTGAGACAATGAGAGAAAAGCATTCTGTATCTTCCATTTCTAATGTTCAGAGCTGAGCAGCCTGGTAAAAGCATGTTTCATTTAATGTATGAGATCTAACTGATTGGCTATAGCTTACATGGGTTTCTAAAGCTATCCAACAACCATTTCCAAATCCCTTTTGCAAAGGCACTTTGAGGTATTTTTCCTGTATCTTCACTTCCCAATAAAAAAATTAAATAACCCACTACCTAACACTCTGAGATTTCCTGCGATATCACACAGTGGTAAGTCATTGTTCCATTTCATTTTCAGAAAATGACACTTCAAAATAGTTGTAGAGTCTGTAAGACTTGTTTCTAACCAGCAGGTCCATCCTTACCCCAACAACACCCTACCCACTACAGCTAATTTCTAACATTTTTGTTGATCAAAATGGCTGGTTGAGTGACCACTAATTCATCTCCTATTGAATGCATAGCAGATAACATCAACTTCTCTGTGGTACATGCTGATACATAAGAAATGCTATCTTTTCCAACACAATATTTCAAATTATTTCTGTTTCTCCACTACTAGCTGAATCATTCAGGTCTTTACCATCATAGCACAGCATTGTTTTTATGAATTATGGGTCTCTCCTGAACACCAAAATAGTGAGGATTTCATTTTGCTCTGCCTATATACATCTGCAGTTGGATTATAGTTTTCTAACTCTGCAGACATGAATATTTTCAGTTCTCTGAGCTAAACAAAAAGATGCTAGCAGACAGCAAACCGAGCTTTACTTTGTCCATCTTTAGCTGGAATACTTTTGATTAGACCCTGAGTTCCTCTTCAACTCAAGGAGGGGCTTTACGATCTTCACAACCCTATGGTGGAATAGCTGTACCCACACTTCACTGCAAACAGCCTAATCTCCCAATAGAAACTATTATTAAATTAAACAAGGGTT